>NW_026972477.1:0-145000 GCF_036711695.1 Zophobas morio | reverse complement strand
CATAAGTTTACGTTTACCGATCTGTATAATTAATAAATTTTAATTATATAATAATACCAAAAATCTTTTTTTTTGGTTTTTTATTGAAAAATCATATTTCAATATAATATTGATAAATAGTCCACAAGAAAAAAACTAGATTCACCTTGTGTACTTTTTGATTTGTTATATAAAATGTTATTGAATACTGAACTTATAAAATTTTATTAATTAATAAATTATGTTATATAAGAACTAAACTAAATTCATCTCAAATTTATTTCTACTCATTATTTTTACTCATTCTAATTATTGAATATATAAGTTATTACTATAAAATAATGCTAATTTAATAAATATTTTAATCAATAGTTATTATAATATTAATAAATAGTATGAAAGAAGAGTGTTAGATGCAAATTTTTTATTTAATTTTTAAGCTTAATATACTTAATTAAATTTTTTTAAAAAATAATACTAGAAGTTTTTTCTTTTAAAACTTTTTATTAATTGCTATTAAAAGAGTGTAACATAAAAAAAATTAAAGTTTCGCCAAATTAAATTATTATTATATGCACTTTTCCCCTAAACAATATATATTTCTAATTATAAATCTTTTATATTGAGAATAAATATTATTAATATAAATAATAGTAAAGAATTTGTAATTTTTATTTAGATTTTTGGTGGAATAAAATATTGTTGAATAATTTACAACGATGCTACAGTCTTGAATATTCTTTCTATGGTTTGCGAAATTTAGCACCTTTTTACCAATCCATAACTAATCCTTATAGAAATCTCATTGATTATAACGATGCGTAGCGTAAATGTGTTTTAGTAAACTCAATGCGTTTCATGTTTACAAAAGAGTTTAACAGAATAAAAGTAACCTCATAGAATTCAGGTAAAAAATAGTCAAAACAAGTTCACAGTCTACCTTTTATAAGTTAACTCATTTGCTGTATAATGAAGTTAAAATTTGTTAAATTAGCGGTAAATTTAATATTAGTACTGTTTGCCTTTAAAAATATTGTTATTCTCCTGAATAGCTAGGCATTCTTTTGTACTTGCGTTATATGGCTTTTATTACGATGAACCCAAAAAAATGTTTTTTTGGAGCAGACACAACGAAAAGACCGATACTTTTCTCCAAATATGATGCATTGAGACCCTGATCAAATTAATTGTCTTTCTGTATAGAATTTACCTGAGTTAAATTTCCCACCTTCAGGGCGCCTTTAAGTTAAAAAGCTATTTATATAAATAATAAAACTTAGAACAGTAGGCAAACTTCATTTGTAAAGGTTATTATAAACAATGCATCTCTCACTGAAGGTGTATAGTTTATAAAAATTTTATGAATTAGTAGGAGGCTACAATTTTACTATATATCTCTATTCTATAGCACGAGTGTGTGGTTAAAGCGCCAATGAATTTTTTCTAAGATACAAAATATGAAATGAAATTTGAGATGTACTCCCCAAAAATAAAATAGCGCTATCGAACGTGATAATTATCAGCATTGTTTTTCTTGTATAAAGAAAAAAATTCATAATTACTTAAGCCTTTTTTTCTTTGAGATTATATTTACTAAGAAAATTTTATAAATTTTAAGTATAGAATAAACTTTACTATTTAATTTATCGAAGACTTCTTACCGGACACTTTAAACGCTTTATCAAAAAAATATTTCCACTTAAAATAAGGCAGAAAAGGAGCACTATTTCGTGACCTATATGAGAGTAAAGCGAGAGGACTGCACTTATTTTTTTTTATTGCAGAGAGAGTCAAAAGCCTTGCTTTTACCTGTTCTGCTTTTGCTATACGTTCTGGGAAGACCCAAAGCTCTCAAAGATGTTCTCCCCATAAGAAAGCACTTAGCAGTTATACCGTATTTGTAAATGTGTGCCATGCATTAAGTACTGAATTATCTTAAAGAAATAGTTGAGCATAAATTTAAACTTTTGCAAGTCTTTAGGCGAGTCATTAGTACCATCAAAATTCCAATGAAGTTACTAGGTAAATATTTATTTTTTTTTAAAGTTAGCTAACATACTTAAGAATAATAGTTTTGAATTAGGCCAAAACGTTTCTAACTAGGATATATATACATGCTTCTATACTTAATTATTATTAATAATATAATTTATTAAATATTTATTATAAAAGGAATATTTCCAATTGCAATCTAAAGCTGCCTGACTATGAACAAGTAGCAGCCCCATTAATATAAAAAATTGTAAGAGTTACCCTACTACTATCATTATGAAATGGTGTTTTTTTAAAATAAAGCGAGCTCTCATTCAACGACTTGGATAGAATTGTGCTTTCCACATTGGAGGGTTTTCACTACTTGACTTTTATATAAGTTTATAATAAACATATAGATGATTTTAAAATATTTACTATGCAAGGTTAGTATGGTAAAACTGTTTTTATGCAATAATTTTAGCTAAATTCAGGTAGATAAAAATTTAAATTATTGAGGCTATCAAAGACATAACAAATAAGTATGTTTTCTATAACAGTTTACATCGATCTATTATATAAGACATAATTTCTTATTGGCTTTAGTCCCTTCAGTTTTTTCTTAAATGTAAGACAAATGATACTGAAAATGATGTCAAGTTGTTAAATTATATTTTAAATTAGTAATATACTCTAAATAAGCTTGTAGAGTTTTTGTAAATGCTGAACTATCCTATCGGCTTTTACGGCTTATAATTATTATAACACCACGAAGAATATAACGAAACGAGAATTAAAAGTAATAATTGTTATTTATTGTTTTAACTTCTTATAATAGAAACTAAATAAAACTTCGATCAAAATTATCTTTCATCATTGCGAAAATTTAGTATTTTTTGAAAGTAAAAAGTTCATATAATATATTACCCAGATTTCTTATACTCATGAAAGTAAAGCATGTGCCTTCAAGCTCACTATTATAAAATTTTATTTTACAACTTTTAAATTAGTAATTATATTGACTTTTACAAGAAAATGAAATTAAATATATGAACACCCAAACTTTTCCGAGTGTATATATTACTTTTAAAGTTGATAATAGAAAATAAAACTTTGGATTGTAGAAGATTTCTTTGTTTTACTTACTTATATATATGTGAATTTTTTAATATTTGTATTCATTAAATAAAATTAGGCTTTTTCAATATTTTTTTTTGAAGTTAAAAAATTAAACTTGAAGTTCTTTACGGATAAGTGTACAGCTCCAGGGACGCCTAAATTATTAAATTAAGAAGAGTTCCGATAGTAATAAGCTTCATGAGGCCATTTAGCATATTTTAAAATATTTTTTGTAATTTTTCTACATTAAAGTTTGTTATAAATAGAGATGCATACATATAGAAAATCTTTTATATTGAATGTATTCTGGAATATATTAAGCACATGAGGTGGTTTACAGCATAATTTATTCAGTTACACTGCTATTAGGATTAAAATATGCCGATGAAAAAAGTGTGAAAAAGTAGTGTTATGTATTTAAATAATTTTTCCAACTTTAACACAGTACTTCATAATACTGTTTACCGTAATGATTATTTATTATTTACTCGCTTCATCCTGCACTTTTACTTCCTCTTGGCAAATAGGGTTCAAGATTTATATATCAATAAAAAAGGGGTTGACAAGTGTGTTGAAAGAAGCATTTATAGTTTCAGACTGCTCTTCAAACTTATGACAGTTAACTGTCATTTAACATATCAGTTTTAAAATATTCTACTTAAAAAGGGATAGGGCGTTTTGAAAAACATTCGTTTCATGAAAAACAATTTTTATCAGATACAACATTATTTAAACAAAGTGCTACAGTAGACAAAAGGTTAACTTAAACACAATTTTTTTTTTGAAACCAACTATACTTCTTTAAGGGATTATTAAACGAGTAATATTTTCATATTGCATTTTAAATACTTTTATTGAAAATTGTTCACTAGCCGTGGCCCTTCTGTTAGCTCTCTTCGGGCGTTTCTATCCATTTTAGTATTAATGTAAAAGTTATTTCTATATATTTATAAACCTTTGCTTCTTGATTGTTAACCTATAAGTAAAAAAAGCACATAATTTTGCGAAGATCAAGTAAAATTATTTATATAAGCTATAGTTAGCGTGGAGCAGCGAGAAGTCTGATATTCTGAGCATGATGTTATTTGTAGCGTCCGGCGCCTTGCGTTTAATAGCGTCGCCAAGCTAGACAAATAATTGTATATATGTATAGAGCAACTAAGTTCCAAACTGATTAATAATAAAATACACTTTGGTCACGAAATTGGACAGTGGTGCGCTCAACGCTTAACAAGCATTACAATATTAATCGGTAAACAAAGATCTTAGTTTTTAGCATAAACGAGGGATTTAAAATAAGTTTCGAGAATTGTAGAGCTAAAGGAAACAAATTTTAATAAATGGATGTTTAAAAAAAAAAATTATGTTAGAGAGATACATAACTAAGGTAGTCGTCAGACGAGGAAAGTTTGGAGATTGGAACCTAAGCGGGTACAAGCTGCCTATCGAAAATGAGTTTAAAGTGGATATCCGAGCAATTTTCGCAGAAATAGATATAGAAACCTAAAGGCGGTTCTTATGTTTTAACGGTTCAACCCATCTGAAGTAATTAAAATGCGCTCCTTGAAACGGAAAGACAACCCCTTCCTCTACTCGTCAAGGCGTATTAAATGCGAAGCAAGAGCTAAATTTTGAAAAGTATTTTGTATATCGCCGTGTCGGTTGAACCCCTTAAAAAAAGCGAGAGGACTGGCCAGCGCTATAGATGTCAACTATTTGGACAAACGGAGTAATACTGTAAGCCAAACTACAAATGCGCTAAATGCAATGGCCCTCACGACTCGACATCCTGCACTAAAAGCGAGAATGAAAAGCCTACATGCCCTAATTGCCCAAGAAGCATGTTTCAAATTGTAGAGGATGCAGAACTACCAGAAATATGCACCTCTGAGAAAAATTCGTAATAATTTTTCAACTAAAAAAACTTCCAAGAATCCTGAAAGTTTTTATTAAAGAAAATATAAGCTACGCACCGCGTACTAAACAGAACTTAGAACCTGAAGCAACTAATACAGTTCCTTAAACCACATGAAGAATAACTTTGTAGCAACACTTACCAATGCGATCCACTAAGGAGCTAATTTAGAAATTAAATAATTTTTAGATTATCTAAACGGAGGCCAACTCCGAAACTTATTGCCCGTATAAACCTGGACAAAATTTTACATCTGGTACACATCTGAAGGAAGGTAACTGATTTAAGGTACCTAACTATTCTGTTCACAAATGCGACTGGAAAGATACTGGAGAACCGGGTATGACTGTCTTAACTGGAAGAAACATCACCCACCAAGCGCTCTATTGTATAGAGGTAACTTTAGAAGTTGTCTGCGTAAATATAGAGCTCTGTTACATCGGAATTGAGGGAAGTTTAATGTCTGGAGAGTTAAACTTTAAAACCCCTTTGTGGAATAGAAGGCGGAGGGACGACAATGAGATAAGGTTTGCCGAAATAGCCGGCAAAAAATTTAATAGTTATTGGTCCAAAATCGCCACAGTAACATAAATTCTTTAAGTACCTGTCATTGTCAATATGCTAGTTGTACCCTCTTCTGATCCTAATCCCATCCTCATAGAGATAGGAGGTTAGTCGGTCTCGACAACTTGGGTTAAAAAGGTAACCAGTTTTACCCACATTTCGGGAATATTTAGACAAAAGCATAGTCATCATGCAGCACTTCATTAGCAAAGCATTCAATTTAGGCACGACCAATGTGCCAATGGAAGGAGCTATAAAGATGAACTATAGTACGCCCACAAAAAACCAATAATATAACCTACTAGCCATATTAGATCTCAAATTAAGAGAAGGCGAAAGCAAGTTGTCTGAACTCTTGTTTCCAAGCGATAGAAAACTTTACCACAAGATCAATTTTTGAGGTTAAGGAGAACTTGAAAGCTTGTTTTCTTAAGGGCTGGAAAAAAAATATAGTCTTTTGGGCCAGATGATAATTCTTTAAGGGAATTAACAAGAACTATTAAATCTACTGAGGCTAGGGGCATAAAACCGCTCATTCATGATGCTGGAGGCCTCAGCTGCTGACGCACTGGCAGCCTACTCTTAAATATAAGAATCCGCACCGCTTTAAGCTTGTGTCTACCATAACTACTTCTTACCTTTTAGGACCTAACATATGTATCAAGGTTAAGCTTACTACCAGTGCGAAAACTTAAATATTATCCAATTCCTTAATACTAGAAAAGCCCCGGATACCGATAATGCTTAAAAACTTAATTCCACGAGCTATCTCTACGTTTTTAAGATTAATTAATCAAATACTTAGCACAGCCTACCCTCCCCCTACCCCAAACTGTGGAAACTGGCTTAAGTAATTTTTATTTTTAAAACTAGTCCCTCTAACTGTTCTATTAAAGATTTTCACCTAATAAGCTTGTTGTTCTGCCTAGGAAAAAGGAGACAGAAGCGGGTTCCTTTGTAAATTATAAGAATTTGTGGATGGTATGTGCGTCCTGCCTAATATTCTATTTTTTTATTGAGTTAAGTACCCCACAATTCGCTAGATAATTAGGCTTACAAGGGAGCTACAAAAGCTTACTGATAAAAAAAAGTAACACGTGTGGTCTTTTAGATATTGAGAAGGCTCTTCGATAAAATAGGTCACGATGATCTAGCTCCCTTTCTTACTTGAATCGGTGGTACACCTCATATCTAACGAATAGAACCTTTACCGCTAGAGTAAGTTCGTCGAATTCCGCTTTTAGACAATTGAAGGCGGGTGTTTCACAAGGTTTCTTAGTGCCCCCTTTACTTTTTTCTATCTACATGTGCGACATGCCACAATCGTCGAAAAAATAGAAACTAGTCTCAGTACGTTGACAACACAGCCTTATAGTATAGTTCAAAACACGCCTGTCTGGTGTTTAAAAACATACAGTCTCAGTTGTTAGTAATTGAGACATAGTTTTCCACAGGGAGGTTGATAATTAATAAGTCCAAAAATAGCTTTGTAATTATAACAAAGGGAGGAATACTCCCCTAGATCTCAAGTAGACTGTCAGTCCTCGAAATAAGAAAGTTAGGTATCTCAAATTGTGCGTAGTCGAAAGACTAAGCCTGAACTCCACACCTTTCTTAAGTCGTTTTAAAATCAGAAAAGCTATAGCCGTGTTATATCCCTTACTATGCAGGAAAAGCAAATTGCATATAAAAAAGAGTTTCTGTAGTTACACGCCCGCTGATAGCCTATGACCCTCTTGCTTGTGCCTATTTTTTAAGCAACCATATTCATAGACTAAAAATACTACAAAATCGCGTTCTAAAATGGTGGTGAACGCCCCCTTGGTTTGTGCACAACAGCTAACTACATAGTGAGTGTAACCTTGAGCTTATTTAAGTTTATCTTGTTAGACAGGCTCTTAATTATGATCTCGTTGGTGGCCAAGTATTCGCGGTCAAAACATTTCTTAGACCTATTAAAGGGGGGAGGGGTAGGGCTAAAGTTATAGTTTATTATATTAACTTAATTATATATTTTTGTTTTATAATATTATGAAATTGAACTAATCTATTCCTTTATATTTAATATTTTTATTACTTTGCTTTTACGTCTTTTCATTATATACTATTTAGCTATGATTAACTCGCACCTCCTCTCGTTAATGGCGCATAGAATCGTTAAGGAACTTGTGGTTTTTGCACCCTCATTTCCAGTAAATTAATTAGCAATTGATTGTAATCACATCTGTAGGAAGCCAGTGCTATAAATTGCGATACTTCGTCTTTTTGGCCTCCAGCTTTCTCTCTTTGTTTTTTTTCGTTCATTTTGCTATTTTAGTTGTTTATTTTTGAATATATTTTTTTATTATTTGGTTTAGTTATTTTATTACTTATTCAATCTATTCCTTTTTTATTAAAATACTTGTTATTTTACCTATAATTTTTAGACTTGTTACTTTGAATAAAAATCACATGAATTTTTTTTGTTTATTTAACTTGACGACAGTTTTAAATTTTATACGATTCTTGGATTTTGCCTGTTCTATTACAAAATATGTTGTCAAGATAAGTGTTTTAACAAGGAATACTAAGGAAACCAACCGTTTAACTTTTCTATTAATCCCGTTTGTTTTCGTCTTATTTAAACACTCGCTTCCTAAAGGAACTTGCACTTAAACTTATGCTATGTTCAAACTGACCTTTTCACGTATATATACATTATCGGGAAGTGAACTGGTTATTAACGCTAGTTTTTATTAATTTATTTCCTACTGATAGGCAACAGTTTGAAAAATTAAGGTGGTATAGACTTTGTGTATCACTACACTTTTTGGCATTTGTTCTTCCTTCTTTAGACATTTAAATTTTATTTGTTTCTCTCCAGGTCTTCTTTGAAGGAGAATTATCCGATTTATTTAGAAAGCACTCTTGGTTCATGTTTCTTTTATTTAAAATTTGACTCTATTGAGAAGGGCTATTGATGGCCTAATGACTGCTTTTTTTCTTTAATATTGAAGAGTTTGGTAAGTTAATATTGTTTAGTATGACTTTCAGTTTAAGAAGACAGCCTCTGTTAAATAGATCAGATATAGTGCGCATTGCAAATCACTTTTTTTAAGGTCAGCGATTTGCCAGCGGGTCTTTTACCGTCAACTTGTACTTACTTTGGTTGTATTTTTATTTTTATTAAAGTTAATAAGAGAGGCAGACTTGATAATGTTCTTTATTTACAACTGTTTTGTATTTTATGCGATTTTATAACTCTTTCGAATTCTTCTGTTCCTTTTGAAAATTTGTTCCCAACCAATATAAAAATCAAGTACGAAAGTCATTGTATTAATGGAAAATTATATAAGTATTTCCAGCACTCAATTGCTTTCTAAGTGATAAAAATATAGAGGTTTTTTTACCTCCAAAGTTTTATTGATAAAGAATTTTTACATAATAATGAAAAGTTTAAAGTTATATACAAGATTAACGAATACCTAAATCTTAGCCTCTTCACATTTTCAAAAGCATGCATAGCCATTCAAATTTTTGGAACAGTTATTGATTCAATTTTTATTGACGTCCTTTTCCTTCAAAGTTCCGGCTTTGAAAGTACCCACAGTTTATTTTTCTGTAATCTTGCACCTAACTGCAATGCTATTACGTTGTTTATTTAGAACAATAATTAGCGTTACAAAAATTTTGATGCTGATAAGATGAACTCTTACAGTGCTCTTCTGAATTGCTACAGATCTTATAGAAGTGGTTATTATCCGCATACCACTGTAAGCCTACTAACGGATATTATTATGGCTACACCTTTGTTTCGGGGAAACGGCTATTGAGGTGGGAAAGAGAAAAAATTTAATATGTTCTCAAAGTACTGGGATTTATGTATTCCCTAACCGGTTAAAGTGTAGAGTTTAACTTACCCTTTTGGCATCATCTCATTGATTGGCTAGGGGCATTTTGAGATGAATGTTTAGAAGGCTGCCTTCTACTATTCTCAAACGTCGGTTTTTCGCGAAAAGGTTATAACGATTGATCGAAACATTTTTAATGGTTTTTTCTCTTCTGATTGTAATTTTTTGTTTTATACGGTTATTTTTGAGGTGGTATTAAGAGAATTTTCTTTTGAATTAGGGTACTAATTTCCATTTCCTCCCTTGTCTGTTTCGGAGTGCTCTGTGTTCAATTCGAAGAAACCTGTAATTACCGATTCTTCCTCAAGATACAATTAAAGATCTACCTCTTAAAAAAAAGTGAAATATCGCAAACCTTAATTAAAATAGTGCCTTATAATAAAAGAATTAGCCCCCCTTTAGAGATTAACTTGAGAAAGATTTTATCCATGGAATATTTGGTAAAAATGGAGGCTTTGGGCATTATTGTAGATGAGTACATTCGAACATAAATAGAAATCTTAAGAGTTAATATTTCTACTTTAAAGTTAACTCCTTTTCAGCAAAGCGAGTGCAACTAATGATGGTTTTTTCAAAAGTTATATATGTCCAACTTTCTTTTCCTTAGTTAATAAATCATATTTAAAACTTCCCTTTAGGTCTATGACTAAAATCGTTAATAGACGATTTGAACTCACTAATGAAGAATTTTACAAATGTTTAGAGATCATTTTTAAAAGGTCATACACCAACCTTTTAAAACTGTTCCAGGAAATAAAAATTTTAAAGGTATTTATCTAATTCAGTTGTATACACAAAAAGAGCTACTATCTATGAAGAAAGAGAAAAATTGTGTAAAGTAGTCAAGATGCTTGAGGTGCGGCCTAAAAAGCTAGTTCAAGCTAAATGGGATTTTGAAGAAATGGTGCGTTTGATGCTTGATCTCTAAGCATAAAGGAAAATTTAATGTATTTCAAGCTACTGCCAATGATTTTAGCTACAACTATTTTTTTTTGCCGATCCAATATCAGTTTAAAAGCTGCTGGCAAGAGATAGAAGCTACTAGTTGTCGAAAAAATAAATTATTGGATCGCATTAAAGTTTTTGACCCTAATGGATTCTTATTGATGCCAGAAAAACGTATATAAATAAATTTTGTTTGGCTCTTGATGGTAATGCCCTCACGCATATTGAGCTTGTAAAGATTGATTTACAGCTCCAGCAGAGGTAACGAACAGAAGTTTGCCGAAACGCTTCACTCAAATAAATATGCGTAATGGATTTACCTCAATCTAGCAGCAGCTGGAAAGGGACGAATTTACCCCATGATGCCTTGAGGAAACATGCCAATGAGGTGAGCCAACCCTATGTCCTATGTGGCGCGACTGGACCAAGACCAAAGGTCTGCAAGATTGCGTCAGATGAGGAACCTTTATATATTTGAGAATTATTAATATGCTGATAAACCTGTTGATGTTAAAAGTCCGATATCTGAGGCTTAAGGTATCCCCAATGTTGCAGTGCCGATTGTAGGAAGTGGACGACCCCCCTTTAGATTTTGTTGATATCTCAATGGAAAGGGTTGATAACATTACCGTGGATAAACAAAATGGAACGGTTTAACACGGCACAGAAGGTTATGAGGACATATAAAGTAGATTAGTGTAAGTTTTTGGGAATAAATTTTGATATGGGTCCTATTGGCAATCTATTTAGGCTACATAAAAAAATAGAGAAGAATACAAAAGTGCTGATTCTTTTACTTTAGGAAACTTTTAAATTTATTTTTTGTTTCCCGTCGCAAGCCCCCTGTAGATTCGTACGAGAAGTTTTAAGATTTTTTAGTGGATTTTGACCTTTTAAAGAGAGTTCTTGATAACATATTAAAAAGTAATATTTTGTGGGAGATCCATAAATCTTTTAAATTTTTTTTTTTTCATGTTGATAACTTTGTTTATTTTTGGTCTGATTAAAGTTGAACTATGTTTTAGGGCCCATTCGTTTACATTTTTTACTTAAATAAATGTGATTTCTACCTTTTATTTATTACAATCTATGTTATCAGATATATATTTCATGTATACTTCAAACTATAAAACTTTTAGGTAGATTTTGCAACTAAGGGAACCGTTTTACATACTTTTGTTGGTATATCTATTAGTAGTAGTACAAATAATTTACTTATTGACTACATTACATTTTTTTAATTACTTTTCTTTTTAGCACTTCAAGTGTACGTGCTATTTAGTATCTTTATTCTTTGCCATTATTATACTACCGTCAAGGCTTATATTTATCTGTTTTACAAGATCTTTTAGAGCTATATGGTTTGTCGTACAAGTCCCATATTTCGCAGGTGTACTAAAAGCAAAAACAACTGACGTTACCTTTCAAATTTTTAATAATTGTTAAAATTTAGTATTGTTTACGTATTTATGATTCTAAAAAATGTTGTTTTTTAAAACATCTAACTTATAAGCTCAAATTATTTAGTAAAACAAAATATTATTTTGAATGGACTTAAGCTGAACCTTCGAGGAGGTCAATTACAACTATATGTATTAGTGCAGCTTACAATATACAATTGTTTCGTAAAGTGTTATATACACCAGAAGTACTAAGAAGTTGAAGTTCCCTTTCAAATCTAAAAAGTTCACTGAGGTTACAGTAATGATACAAGATTAAATAATTTACCTAATGCTAAATTAAACTTTAAAAAAATTATAAAAAAAAGATATAAAAAACTAAATTTTTTATATATAAAAATAAGATACATAACAGAAGTTCAGCTTTTTATTTTTAATATTAGCTTTATTGGGTAACATTGATGTTTATATTACTTTCAGTAGAATTGTAAAAATAATTTAAAATCTTATAGTATATGAATAGATTTATAGACTTTCGCTAACTATAAAAATATTTTATTGATAATGAGACCTGCCTCAATAACTTTATTTGCAGAGGTGGACTAACAAGCCATGGAATGTGTTCGTGATGACATTTTTTGTAAAACATTCAAACCCTCAAATAATATCCTACCAGAGCCAACCCGAACCAAGGGAGACCAGGAAAAAACCCCTGTTGTTTAGTAAAATAGAAAAAATAAGCTGCTTTCAAAGAGCATCGAATTCGCAATAAAATAAGTATGCACTGTAAAATTTTGTTTGACCTCTTTCATAACTTCACACCTTTTAAAAGTAGGGTTGCAAATAAACGTTCCTTTGAACTTTTAATAAAAATAATTTCCCCAAGTAGTATGCGATATTAGGTTTTGTTAAATGCTATATTGGGAAATTATTTGAATAATTATTCAATTATATTCAACCGAATTGTACTAAGTAAATTCGTATAAGCAATGGGGATATTTAATAAATAATTTAAGAAATCTATAAATTCGTGGGTAATCAAAAGTAACTTTTTACCGTAAAAGAAAGTTTTAAACTTTTAACTTAAATTCATGTTTAGCTTAAACTAAAAACAACACATAACCTCTAATTGGTTGAAGCTGTGGCTATCTAAGTAATTAATGTGGGCTAATCATAAGTTAGTAATATTTTAAAAAATGGTATAAAAGCATACGTAATACTTTTCATGGAAGATTATAATTGTTTTACCTTATTACATATTGTTCGCAACCATGTTATCTTGGTTGATTCCACGCTATTTCGCACTTTTTTTCTCAGAGGTCGCCCATTTACACTGTCAAGAAACGATCGTCAACGCCGGCACTTGGTAAGTACACTTTGAGTGCTTTACACAAATTATTTGAAGGTAGGCTATTGTTTTTGTTGCGTGATAATTAAGGCTCAAAATAATTTAAAATAATTTGTTGGTAAATTTTTTTAAATTTATAAAGCTTTTTCCAACAAAGCGGATGAGATTAAACACTATTAATTGCAAAGAAATTGACCCATTTCTACATAAAGAGACCCTATTTTACAAATATTTATGTAATTTTTTAACTATGTCGGATATTGAAAAGGGACCGTTCAAGGTGCGACTTAACGACTTTTTCAAGCGAGGAAGCGCCCGTTCATGTGACAAGTGTGTAAGTTACTATTTGACATAAACGTTATTTTAATTTTGTCCAGGCTGCGGTGGGGCTCTTGATAGTAGTTGTAGAGTTTTTTAACTGTAGCTTAAAATTAATAATAACTTAGAAATTGATATTTTAAATATATTGGGTCAGTTGTTTCTTTGGTTTTTCAAGTTGGAGAGCTTTACATCATTGCAATTTTCTGTGAATATATGAGTTTTGATAAAGTTATACTAATATACATCGTAATCTAATTCCTAATAAATTTTTTAAAAGGAATTTAAATGAAAACAAACTAACTATCATCAAAAAAGAATACTTCCAAAGTCTCAAGATTTTGACTAATTTGTAAGTAAACAATTGCCCAATCTCTACAAAACCAATTAACAACAAGTGAAAGTATAGTTTTAGTAAGATAAATTGGTAACAGTAAAATTACTTACCTTACCTTAGAAATGCTTTCTGTATCCACATTAACTTATTACTTTTTTTAATTCAGGAAACTTAGCAATAATCTCATACTTTCAATAGAGGATGGTTCCTTTGCCGAACTAAGCGCACTGACAAAATTGTTGACTTTTATGACTAAATTTATTACCTAATTTTATTACTGATTGCTTTGTGTTGTAAAAAATAAAAGAAGATTAGATGATAATCGACTCACTTCTATTGGAAATGCAATGTTTTCGTCCCTGAAAAACCTAATTTATCTGTAAGTTTGGTTAAACTCTAGAAAACTAGTGGTAGAATGGATAACAAAAGGAATTTATTTCTTGTAAAAACTTTAGTTTACTAATAATTGGATTCATTTGTAAGTCGAGAACTGTCAAAACCGTACTCAACCATTTAACCACAAATAAAAGTATACTTTTAGTGAAAAGTGTAAAAGTATCTATTTACCTTTTCTCTTTGCTTTATGAATGATTTACCGATATTCACTTTCACTTATTACACTTTTTAATTCAGGGGTCTTAGAAATAATCACATCTCATCAATAGAGGATGGTTCCTTTTCTTACCTAAGCGCATTGACAGAATTGTTAACCTTTATAACTAATTTTTTTTTTATTTGTTGACCGATAGCCCTTGTGTTGTGCAAAATTCGTTGTTTTTTATTATTTTCTTTCCTATCTCTAATTATAATCTATTATCTCTAAGATCAATCACTCTTGATGAAAATTTTCTATGCTGCTCTCGTCTTTATTATGAGAATTTAAATTATAAAAGTGAACGTTGCACTTATGAGGGGGAAATCAAAGAATACAACACTTTTGAGAAAAACAAATGTGTTGCTTTGAAGCCTACGAGTTCTACTGCTCAAAGCACTCAAGCCACTAAGCCTATAATTTCACCTCCTCTTTCACTAACCAGGGCAGCGGCAGCATATAGAATTTCTAATTGTTATGTATTGCTAGCGCTAAGCTTAGTCCTTGCCTGGTTTTCTTAAGCATACATAATAAATTAGGTATTTACACAAAGACGTTTTTTGCCTAGTTTTTTTGTTCCCTTAAGTCTTATAAAACTCAGTGTTTCTCAGGATATATAAATTTGCGAATGATGACTACGAACTTCGGTATAAAAGAAAGAGAGCCCGTTTTATTGTCCCTTAATGAAAGGTAGTCTTCATTATTTTTAAAGGCTTTGGCGGGTAGCCAGTAACTTAAGAACAGACTATTGAAAAAAGAATAACTTGACGCTAACATCGAATTTGCACTATGGAAACAAAAATAAATAACCTATCATAGATTCTTATAATTAAAGTTTAAGTTACAATCTCCAAAAATTGTCTACTAAAATATTATTATGTATTAATCATAATAGTTAAAATTTTGAACTGCATTTTTTACTTAGTTTATAAATATTACAAATATTAATTCCTATATTATTAACTCCAACTTTGGGACAAAAATTAATTTAAAAAGTGAAATTAAAAATGGGTAATCATTTATCTAAATGTAAAGAACTGTTAGGTAAACAGTTAAAAAACCAAGAAAAAAATTGCAGAGTTGGGTCTCTTTTGCCTTATTGAATTTTCATCTTATTCTTGTCCTCGTAAATGATGCATGTCATTTCCAACACATTTTTTGTGATATATCTAAATTGCTTAATCTTTTAAGAGAAGAGCACAAGCTATGCTGATTATTGGTGGTGATAGGTCCCAAGCTCAAAACGACGCGCAGAGTTATCTTAATTTTATAAAGCATTTTACTTTATTGAGGTAGTTCATTGGTCCAAATATAATACAGATATGAAGTAAAAAGGAAAAAGAGGTAGCGCCATTGAAAATGCCATGCAACAGGCATAAATAATTAATTTTATCAGGATTTCTTTTAAAATGGATAGTTTAGGTTTTAGAAAATGTGGACACATTTTTGTGTTAACAATAACCCTGCAGGCTATCAGTATAAATTTTAATAGTAAAAAAGAAATTCTGTATAAAGTTAAAAAATAAAAAAACAAGACACAAATTGTCAACTATATGATTTTCTTGCAGCATACAATTTAGTTGACACCTAATTTAGTTGATACATTTTAATTAATCTCATGTGTTTAATCTATTAATTTTTTGTATATATATTATATTTTACGATTAATAAAGTAGAGGCGATACGTATGCCAGTTCTGCAAAGTGTTAAGGCAGTGGAATTTCCCTAGGTATAGCCGATCAGGTACTCGTTTCTGTAATCGCTGTCTACAAACCCCCTTGGAAGCTACTCCCGCCCTCCGATTTGGACACCATCCTTGGGATTACCTCTTCTGCTGTTTAGTGCGGGGGTCTTAATCGCCAAATCTGCATGGAACAGCCCAGCCGATAACACGAATAGGCACACCCTTGAGGCCCACGCTATTGAGCACGCTGTGCGTGCTAGGTCCCCAGCAACCAACACACTTGGCGACTACAGGCACAATGGACATACAGGATATTGCCATACTTAAAGATATACGTCTCTCTATGGGGATTGAAGCGCTCACGAGCTGTCCTCCGAGCACTTCCCAGTTATTCTCGATTTAGGGGACGAGAAGAGCACATCAAAGACCATTACCCGTATTTTTTAGCGACTGGGGCAAATATGCTGAGGTAACAGAAATTACACTGCCGCTGTGCAGTCATTACCGGCACACCCGCCCTACATGAAAATGATTTTGCCCTTTTCGAAACCGCACTAAACATGACTCACACTACCGCCCCGACAACTCGTGAAGTAAGGTACCGCCCTGATCGCCTGCCCGGAGTACTAAAGACACTTATCCACCAACCTCGACGTCTTATTCGAGTAGCCATATTGTCGCAGGGCGCCCTCAAACCTGCACTTAATCGACTTCACAGGTACATTAGAAAAAAGCTAATGGCCCATTTTAACAATAAATGTAGAGCAAACCTACATCGTATTTAGAATCAGGCAGCAGCAGCCGTTCCTTCTTTTGGAAATTTGTTAAAAGGTTAAAAAATCGGTGACTTGCACCACTACCGCCCCTTTGTGAAGGAAATATAGTGGCCGAGAGTGATGGAGATATAGCTATGCTTCTTGCCTATGTTCTTGCTATTTAAAACGTGCCAGCTGCTCACTATACTGCTAATGATGATGCGTTCCTTTCTCTCAACCGAGCTTACCTCTCCCCGTTAATTAGGAACTACTTAAGCTAGTTAATGTTAACGAGGTGCAAGCAATTGTCGAAGAGCTACCTAAACGAACAGAGCTTTGCCCCGATGACATCACTAATGAGATACTGAAGAAATGCCGTTAATAGGGATGACCTATCTTTACCTCCATATAACATCTTCGACATTCTCCTTGGCGCCTTTCCAATTCGATGGAAGACGGCGAACGTTGTGAGGCTACCAAAAACACTTACACCAGAATCGTCAACTAGCAAGTACAGACCCTTCAGTTTACTGTCAGCGGTCGGCAAAGTGAATGAGGCCGTTTTATTGCGCGGTCTTAAAGAAGTCGTTGACTCTTGAAAAGCTTTTCCAGAGTTTCATTTTGGATTTCGGCAAGGGCACTCAACGAACCAGCAGCTCCTCCGCTTAACTGAATGGACCACTCGCGCTTTAACCATAATAAGTTAACAGGCGCTTTCTTTCTTGACGTTGAGAAGGCAATTGATCATGTTTGGTATGAAAGTCTGCTGCGCAAACTGCTCTCGTTATCCGTCCCTCATGGCCTTCGTAAGGTGCTGAAATCATATCTGAATGTTTGCGTCTTCAGCTTGCTCGTGGTAGATATCCGGTTTCCGCTTTGATCTCTGACAGCAGAGGCCCCTCAGGGATCACTTCTCCCTCCCCTTTTATATGCAATTGCGCCTTGGTTTTTGCGAAATGCTTTTCACCAGGACCTGGGACCTTGCTGGGCCCCTAAAACATTGTCTTCCAACGTAATGTCATGCCGTGGTCCTTTACGAGTCTTAGGACGGGGCACGTTTACCGTAAGCGCTAGTTAGTGTATGTTATTGTCTTGAAAATAATGACACTTTATCGATCGAAAGTTATTATGTAACATATCTGCGGTCACTCCTGGTTTGAGAGCTCGAGTATTCGAAGTTTTTGGACTCCATCGAGCCCCAGGCGCTAAAACATCACCAGAAGAAGTAGTTACTACGACGAAACCCGGGGGTTATTAAAGACAGTCCAGCGAGTTTCCATATTAAAATGTGTTAAGCAATTTATATTGCGGAACTTTTAGAAAGGTCTATTTAAGTGTTAGGCAATTGCAATACGAAGTTATAAATTCAGTTACCTAAAGCTTATTATACTAATATCTAGGTACGTTATTAAGCAGAAAATAATTTAAATTGATATGACGGATTTTAATTTACTGTAGAGTCGATTACTACAAACGTTCTGTTACAGCCAAATTAATTCAGTGAGCAGTGTCATAACATAATTCACAACCATATTGCATAAAAAACGTAATACAAAAAGGTTTGAGGTAATATAGGGCTTGGCGATATTTCTACTGTAAATTAATGTCGTAAATAATATATATAATAAAAAGCTCGTAAACATTTTCTAAAGATGGATGAAACGTCGTCATATCAAAAAAGGGCATAAATCGAGAAATTAAAAAGAGGGAAATTAGTACGTTACACTAAAATAATTTTAATCTTTACATTGCAGTAGGGCGCAATGAAATAGTCTCATAAGAATAAAAGTTAAAAGTCAAGATTAAGCTTGCGGTGATAACCTAAACTATTTTTATAAAGTGCTTAAGGAAATAAAATAATTACGGTGAAATGAGCTATTTAACAACGATTAATGAAGCAAAAAACAGAATAAAACACCAATTTTGGATAGGTGGCGTCCACTTTTTGCCGTTTTTTATAAAAAAAATATAACTTTAACTTCTGGGTGCGCTCACTATATGCAAAGATAACGAAGTATAGGGAGTCACAAAGTTTTTACAACATATAGAAGCTTGGTTTGTAGAGTTCATTAGATTAGTATGGTCCTAGCGGGAAAGAAGATACAGAAAATAATATTTTATTATGAAGGGGCCTGTATAAACATATAATCCCAAAAGTTTTCTAAAGATGGTAATAACTTTACTTTTTAAGGTATATATCCATCTACTAACTGTTTAAAAAAAATTGTTTAAGATTGTATCCAAATAATGGGTGCCGCTAATTCTGGTCTAAAAAAGGATTAAAATTAGTTTATGTTGTATATTACAAGCACTTGGGATTTGGAAATAAAATAAATCTTAAAACAGGATCCGTATTGCAACTTAAATAGTAAGCAGAGGGCATAATAATCAATATATTTGAGATTTATTTTGTAGAGGTAGGCAAAATAGAAATTGTCATAATGTATAACTTCTTATTAGGTCGCCACCTCATAGCTCCTAACAACTTTATAACTTATTAAAACAGAAGAGTAGGTTTTTCAGAAACCGCAACTCTTTTAGAGGATCGCACAGAAACTACGTGCCTAAAAACGATATATTTAAGGAAGATAGTAACATTTTTTTAAAGTACTGGACAACATATTGCTCCTTGAGCATCCTACAAATGTTACTGGAGTGGTAAGCTGAAATTGAAATATCTATTTTAAATTTAAGGAGCGAAGTAAAGGAACAGGGCCGTAATTTATAACTAAAGTCGACTATAACAACGATAGTAAGATAGGTGGTGTATTACGTAGTATACACTGGGCAAAGAGAAAACCAGCAAATGTTACGGGATAATAATAATTCTTCCGTTGCTTTAGCCATGTGCTTATCACCATCTTTAAAATTCCAGCATTTTACTCGCAATTTGAAAAGAACAAGTGAGGAAAAAAGGCAATTTATACAAAAGCTTTAACATCTTGTAGGTTAACTTGAACCACCCCTCTTCACCTTAATTTTAATTAACTTTTGCTACCCGATTTATGTATAGCGTTTAATGGGAAGTTAACATATCTTGGATTTTCCCAGCATGCTGGAAAGTGGGCGCCCTCCTATGGGGTAAGATATGGCTTATCAAGGGGCCGAGTCTTAACACTTTGAACTACAAGTTAGGGTGTTGCTTGGTGTGTTTGCACCACAAGGAAACGTCACACTGCAAAAGCAGAATGAATTCTCCTGTAATTAGTTATATTTCTCAAGCTCGAACCCTTTATATTTTTTTAAGTAAGGAACTTTAAATATGCTAGCCTCTTGCGATGAAAAATTGTTATTTGTTAATTTAATTTGTAGCTTCCTTTGTTTATTTACTTTTACAAAAAGTTCCTTTGCGTTATCTTAAACGTGTAAACGCGTCTTTGCTGGGCTTCGAACATATAGTGAAAAATTAAGTTCAATATTTTACCAGCTTATGTATGTATTTTGTAATTTTTATAAATAAAACAACTAAGTTATTTAAAAAAATTAAAAAGAAATTTTTATTAAGCGAACAAATTCAAAAAGCGCTAAAAATAATTACATAAACGCAAATCGAGATGTAAAATAAGGGCGTGGGATTAAAAGTATTGTATATATATTCCAATATTCTTCAAAAGGTACGTCGATAATTTTTTTCCCTTTAACTCGGTGATTTCGATAAGCATCGAGTGTTTCATAACATTTCAGCCCAGCTTTTTTCCCAGGCCTTCAGCAGCCTTACAATAAAAAGAATATTAGTCTAGGAATAACCCTAAAAGGAAAAGGATGAATGTACGAGGTCGTAAAACCTTCATAATCCCGCCAGTGGCGAGGACGTCTGTGATCACAATGTTATCTCCAGGCTGATGCTTCCAGCGGTTGATTTCAAGTTTGTCGCTATTATACTCCTTCTTATACTCTGCGCTTACAGTTTGGTCAGGTAACTTATAGTCTTTTCTGCAGGAACAAGGAAAGAAGCAATAAAACGGAAAAAATTTAGTAATGATTTAGCACCGCTATTATAGCAAACAAAATTTGAACCGGGCAGGAAAGAAGCGCAGTCCAACTTAAGTGCAGGACTAGGCCCAATAAAAGACCGCGTGTCTCTAGCTAACAATGGTGTCCACCTTTTTAATAGGATACTAAAAACAAGCTCTTAAATTACCAAGTTCAAGTAATTTAGTTAACTTTAAGTATAAAGAACAAAAACTGATAACTCCTTTAACAAAGGAAATACGCACCATTAAAAATAAGTCTATTTAAAGTTCACCCAACCAAAGTTTATAATATATTTTGTTAATAAAAAAAAGGAATAAAATAAAGAAAGGGAAGTTACACTTTCTTAAGTTACTCTAACTAAAGAATAAATTTATATAAACGAAAACCATGTATAGTAAATAATAAATTTTTTAATTTTTTTTTTTAACTTTTTTTCCCTCTTCAAAAAAACCCCCTACTTAATATTATCCAAATAATGTCAGAAAACCTTAAAAAGTCATAGTAAACTAACATTAAATAAATAATTATATAAGTAAAATTTCACTACTTTCAAACAGGAAATATCAATTATAAGTAAATTAGAGATAATAATTAAAATAGTAATAACACATAAAACATACCCCGTCCATGGCAATATAACTATTTAAAGTACAATTGTTTGAAGTAAAAAACTAGACAAAGTTGAAAAAAAAATAACTTACTAAAGCTCGACCGAAAGTAGATTCCGATAACCACGTGGATATACTAAGCGGCGCACTATGCTCTGTACAATCTGCTTCTACCTCGAAACAAAATTAAAGTTCAGTATTTTGGTTAAATTGATACATTGAATTGTTTGTTAAAATTTGTGATTATTCTAATAGTAGAATTCCATAAACAAGTTTAATAAAAGTGCTCTAAGAGTTTTTAACATGTTTGGGATTTAGTAATTTTAAAAATACTATTAGGAAACGCTGATTTTTAAATGTTTTTCCACTTTTTGTAAAAGATTTACTTATTTTTTTTAAAACTGTTTAATCTCATCTTTACGGAAGTAAGACGACATAGTACCTTTTTTATTAAAAAATGCATGTATTAAAGTTTAATGAAGCTTTTTCTAACAATTTAAAATTAATTTAAAACAATGTTAAATATACTAAAATAACACCAGTTATGAGTGGCTTGCACGAATTTAAAATATTTAAAAAGTATTTTTTGCATAGATTATAAACAAATAATATTTATTCCAACTAGTATGTAAGTTAATATTTATTAACAGTTAAAAGCTATTTCAAAACTAATTTTTTTAAACCTTAGGCCTTTCAATACTCAAATCCTCAGATTATTTTACATGTATTTAAGATATTAGCTTTTAAAAAACTGTTACTTTGCAAGGCATCTAATGCAACATACCCTCGAGGGTTATGTAATCGTGGATAAAGCCCTCCTTTTCAACTATATCTTAGAGAAGATTGAAATTACTTAATGGATAGCCAAAAGCATGCCTTCTTAAACTGATATTCTTTTAAAAAAAATTTTACACGCGGCAATAAAATTAGACTTTTTTGACTTTAAGTTTTTGTTTGGACCCTTAAGTAATATCTGATATTCTACCTGTTTATCATTATTAGGTATTTCGAAAGGATTTAGACCTTGAGCTTTGTTTCATTTTCCCCTTTCATCCAGGGAGGTTAATACTCTTTCTAACTATAAATGGCCACAGTTAACACTTAAAATTGTGTTCATTTTCTTATTTTCCGTCGTTTTGATATGAGGTTTATTTAAAATTCACCAACACCTATTTATTTCTAGGTTTTCATAAAATTTTCTCCATTAGCACTGAACCCCATCTCATACGTTTTTTGGCATGATCTCAGGGTCGTTTCAATAATCTCGTACTCGATAAAAGCTGATTCAATGTTATTATTTTTGAAATAAACTGTCTCCAGTAATTAGTTTTTCTGCTTTCTACTTTACATCAAAAAATGTTACCATATCATCATTAGTTAGTTTGCTGTAATCGATATTATGTTGTGATAAATTAGCCGTATTAATTTCTTCTTTATGCTCTTTAACTGCAGGTTTTTTTAATAATAACTCAGAATAATTAAACTGCATTTAAAAAGCATTAATGTAGGAGATACTCCTTAACATGTTGGGCACCTTTTTATAAATTATATTTGCCCACCACTTCGTCCAATTTTTTACCTGCTATCCATAACACCTTTTTGTTAAAGCCTGTTTACTGCCTGAACAGCATTTTCCGCAATTTCATTGCTTTAGTGGCCATCAACAGTTATAAGGCTATGCGCTACAAGTATATAATTCCTTTTATAAATTTTTTTCCTTTCCAACTAATAAATTTGTAAACTTAAACCTTCCAATCCAGTAATTTTTTACTTTAAACCACGCCATGTGCGGAAAGGGGAGTTGGGATCATCTCCGCCGGCTTCTGCATCTAGTAAATTAATTCTAATAAATCTAGTGCTTCGAAAGTAGGTATCTTTTTTAATTTCTCTTGCCCACACATACCATGAATATCTATCTACTATTACTTGAGCACAATCATACCCTACTTTAGTATTTGGTAATTTTTACAATCCATTGACAGACTGTAAAATATTTCGTTAAGTCTACTATTATATGTTTAGACTCCTTTTAAACATTAAATTTTTAGCAAACTTTGGACAAGTGACACAGCCATTAACCACCACTTCTGTTATAGCTGCTTTTTTTGCTTTCTTTAAAGAATCTCTCTCAGTTTCTTCCTTCCTGAATGAAATAATTTTGTATGCACTTCACATATTAATTCTTTATAAAATTTTACACACGACATTGTTGCCTCTCTAAAAACCTCAATTTGTTTATCTGTGCTTACCATTTTTGTTTTTAATGTCGGCAGTTTCGAATGACGAGCAAGAACCTCTGACGGCAGTTGATCAAACCTTGTCTCGGTAACCCTGTATAACAGCTTGCGTTTTGGGTATTTGCTATGGAGCAATAGAAATTATTTGTATATGCATATATACCAATGATGTAGTAAAACGCTTTTTCATTCCCCCCCTTTCCCCACTTAACCGTTTATATTTGTCTAAAGGTCACCTGGTTGATTGGTTTGTACAGTTTACTTACATCATACAGACTGTGAACCAAGCAGAAATAGTTTACTTATGTGGAGGTAAACGTGCTAAATCAAACCTTAATTTATTATAGATATTTTTATAACTAGACAATTTGACTACCAACAATTTCTAATAATTCACTACTAGGAAATTATACTAATCTAACTCAATAGACCAGACTCTATAACAGTTACTATTAGCTATTATACGGATTTACCACGAGTAATCGCAGATTAATATGTTTTTTTTAATATATTTTTCACCTGAGAAACAGTAACTAGCACTCAAAGCACTTTACTTAGACTCCGATAACGTGTCCCATGCGTGGCTCGTAATTGAGCCTGCTCGTTAGCAATTTAAGTAACTTATAGTAAAACAAAAAATTACTAAATCAATAAAATAAATTTGTGGAGAGCTAATCAAATAATTTTAAAAAATTACTTCTTTTTTGTAAAATCTGTAAAAGGTTATGGATCTAAAGAAATAATTCACTACTGCTCAAACTCAATTGAAATATATATCTTTTATGAAACACTAATAAATGACTTTTTGGCAAAGTTTACTATCAAGATTTAAGTTTTGTATTTTTTGTAAGGTATCTAAAAAAATGAAGGATCCATAAAAAAATATATAATTTATTAGTACTTTTTAGTTCTTAATTTATTATTAAAATTAACCTACAAAAGACTGAAGATTGTAATCGTTAAGCCCCCTCTTCGTATATAAACTCTTTTTAACCAAAATAAAATGGCTGCAACGTGCAACTAATAAGAAAAATATTTTGACTTTAACTAAAAATAAACATTATACTCAAATTCTTATTACAAATACTTAAAATACTTCAGTTTTATTTAAATTATCGGACAGGCTTATCACTGAAAATAATAAGCTAGCCGGCACACGTTGCTTATATAATTGCATTCTACTTGCTCTTAGTTTAAAGGTGGCAAAGCTTTCGGGAGAATTAAAGATTTTCAAATAAATTACCAGTTTCTTTTAGTCCTTCGACTTTCCTATATTATATTTTTTTCATTATTCCTAATATACTATTTTACGAAACTATCATCTTGTGAAATCAATGCAGGTCTAAATATACAATGGTATGAGCTATGCCTTAAACAACTGACGTGAAAAGAAACCTCAAAGAGAGATATTAATACATTTCCAATGGGGTTATTCAAAATTTTTGTTTAGTAGTATTTAATCTTTTTATTGCAAGTTGAATTATTAAAGTGAAGGTTGTAGTATTATTAATAGTGCAGCGATAATATATATGTCTCAAGGAGAACGCCAATTTTTCAGTTCTTTCTCTTTTCTTTAAATCGATATCCTATATGTGGAAGGGGTCTTTTAGTTTACTAAACAGTATATAAAATATAATTTTTCTCTGGCAATTGTCATGTGATGTTAACTGAGACACCAACAAGAGCACCAAACTTGTTAAGCAAATTTTTATATATATTTTTTACAAAAATTGGGTGACACTTGCACCCCCCCCGGAAGGGAAGCTGACAACCAAGGAGGCCCTTTCCTTGGTGGTTTTATTACAGTTTTTTAACCACACTAAGCAGTCCAGGTTCGAGACATCTCCGGAAATATATACCAATTGGCACCCTTTCTTCCACCCCTTTTTGAGGAAGGGGAAATTACTTTATGCATTATAATGACTTCTAAAAGGCCTTTTTAGCATGCAAGTGCTTACAAAATAATTACGTGGCTAGTTTTCTTCGCGTTTCTTTTTACTTGTTGTAACTGACGTTAGCTTAGAGGACTACAAAGTCAATATTTTGTTTTAGGTAGTATAATAAAACTTTTTAACAGTATTTTTCCACAACGATATAATTATGGTAATGATAACATCCTAAAAAGTCGAAATGAAGTCTCATTGGTTATAAATATTGACCAAATTTGCTTTTCAAACATTTATATTGCCTAAAATAATGACTGCGTTAAGTCACCGAGTAACCCCAAAAATCATTAATTATAATAATAGCTGCACACTCCAACATCCAACTTGTATTTTTTAAAAAAAATTCGAGTTGTGAAATTAATTAAGACGTTATGAGCTAATTAATTACATTATTTTTTTTATTATGAATTTTTTTATGATCAAAATGTTTAATTAGCCATCAATTACTTTTAATACTAATACTAATTATTTAATGTCTAATTCATAAATTTTTAATAAAATGACCATTTTTAATCGAAACATTGTTAACCCTTTATTCTTATGTAGTGAAAATGAGTTTAAAAAAATAAAAAAAAGTTTAATATTATTAAAGTTGATACGCTTTATACACGCCCGCCTATAATGTATAGTTGTTGAACAATAATAAAAAAATTATAGCTGTTGAGGTCCCGTATCTCAGCGCAAATTACTGTGGAGGAAAGTATGAATGGAGTGCCTTGAAGGGAGGGAAATAGAGTATGAATTAAAATTAAGGCCTATAATTTTATAGCTTCTGCATAATGAGTTAGCGAATTATTGAAGAAGCCAAGATACAATTTAAAGGGAATTAAGTCAATAGCATTGGTATACTTCAATAAACTCGTGGCCTTTTGACCTTTCCCTCAGCTGCTTCTTTGAGAGCTATTTTATTGCTGTAGCAAGAACTTAAATGCTTTGGGAAAAATAGTGAAATACTAATCTTTGAAGGTAATAGCAAATTTCTTACGAATTCTATGAAGTAATATACACTGAGGCTAAACAATTTGATAAACTGCTAGTTTTCGGGTAATTAGAATGTCTATGTCATGAGATGGATAGAAAAAGGTGAATGAACTCATTGCGTAGAAAGATATGTGAAAATCAGTATATTGGCTATAAATATATTGAGGGAAGCAGCTAAGTTATACTAGTACTTCAGCTTATAGCTGATAACTTTGCGCAAGAGCGTTTGTTGAATAAGGCTTGTATAATGAATGACTGAAATAGCACTTACTCAATCCATGAGCCGCTGGTGCCTTCTCGGAATCAAATCTGAGCGGTGGCTGGAGAAAAGTGCTAATACTATATGTATAATATATGAATAGTATTAGTATTATCTGCTCTCTTGCCAAGTGCTAGTAATAATGATATCGTATGATTTGTGTAAAAATATGGCATTAGTACTATAAAAGAGCGCTATTTACTAGAATATACGAGCACTAAGATAAGCCTTTAAAAATTTTGCTAATTTACAGAACAAAGCATCCAAAGTTGGAAACAGTTAATCTTTAAAAGATTTAAGAGTTTAGTTTTATGAATAATTGGTAGAAAGCAAAATATTTCAATTAAGTTTGGACACCGGAGCGAAAAGTTGTTGATAAACAATGGTAGTTAGGCGTAGATATAATTATGAGGTGAGAAGATCTTGGGGTGTCAAAGCTGTCTTTAGTATATCGACAACATCAACCGATAAATCTGGGTTTCCGTGAAAACAGTAGGGCAGTGACTAGTGCATCCTAGAGAAGCGGACACAAAAATTCTATTTTAAACATACTGGTTATTGTAGTTATAATTTGCTGCTTTTTACTTTCTTACTCACCGGCACCCTTATAAAAACTGTGTAACTCTTAACAATGCATAATTGTAAAGCCGGCTTCTAATATATGCATCAGACCAGATAGCGCTGCAGTTGCTAGTACAGCAAGGCGACCGCTACGACATTCAGTATGTGGTTCTAAAAACTAAGAAAATTGACTAATTTGAATGGTAAAGCCAAGAGCTTAATTATATTGATGAAGTTAATTTTTGTAAACTATTTCTATATTTGTTTAAGTCTTCACTAAACGTTTGAACCGTTTTTTACACTTGCATTGCTTTGTTTATGAAGACATATAAGGCAGCATTTCTAATCTTGCTTATTTCGGCTTCGGTAAGTAGCATATTTATTTTATAATTAAATTTCACTACATTACATGTTTAATTCGATTTATTTTTTATTTAAAGGAGTTCCTTTTGAAATTTATTTGTCTTTTTTACAAAAAGCAAAAATTTTAAGGAAAGAAAAGATAAACGCTAAAAATTTTATAGGAAGATTGACGCCATTATAGCGAAATATGTCTTTACGCAAAAAGAAAAAAATAGTTATCTTACGGGGTAATAATAGTTTAAAATGTAGCTTACTGTTTACTAGAGAATGACTAGAATAAAGGCGAACTACTCGAGCCAATGAATTTATGCGAGGGTGCCAAGCCCTTTTTACCTGTAGAATTTAATGAAAGTGGTGGGCCCAGCTTTACTTACTGACAAGAGATCCCTTTTAAAATCCAATCTTTGGAAACTCTTGATTTGCTAAATATAACAGAATCTCCCGTTTACGACGAAAAGTATTATGTTTATTCGGCGATTTATAAAAGCAATAATGAACATGACATTACACCCACAACCCAGCGGTTGGTAAACTTGGAAGCCATGAAAACTTTAGCCGAAAATATTGACTTTCATATTATATCCTATCCAGACAACTGTCTGCTAACAATTTTTAAAAAAATATTTCAACTCATTATCGTTTAGTATTGTAATTTTTTTTTAATAGCAATATTACCCTTTTTTAAAATACTTAAAAAATTCTTTTCGACTTGTTAATTGCCTGTTAATCAAATCGGTTAACCTTCACTTTATTTCGAATTATAATTTTAAATAATTGTTGATAAAATTTATATGGAAAGTACCTATTAACTTATGGAAAAGAGTTCATCTCTCTCCGCTAAGTTATTTTTATAAATTATTAGTAAATTTAAGAATAACAAATATATTTTTTCCAGTCATGATATTTTAATAATAGATTTATTCTTCTTTGCGAGTAGAAAAGAACTAAATTTATATTTTGCAGAGTTAACAAATTAAAATTTAAGCCTATACAATAAAACCTCCGAGCCTAACTTAAAATTTAAAAAATTTTATGAAATCTTTTGAACTAAATTTAAATTTTAAAGTAGCGTTAACTTAATTATTTTTTAATATTACTACTTCTAAAATTATACCAATTAAATTATATTATACAATGACCATATTTAAAAATTTTAAAAATCCAAGAAAAGTATATAATATTTTTTCCCAATAAATTACATATAATTATTACTAGTTCTAAAAACTAGTAACCTGAAATATCACTAATACGAGAACTTTTGATAACTAATAAATAGTTACTCTTTGTTTATTTTACAGTAGAGAAGGTTCGATTACTATAAGAGAACTAAAAGCAACAAACCCCGTTAACACTTCCGAATGTTAAAAATTAGTATGTTGATGGTTTAGATTTAGTGAGGAACAATTTATCTAGTTTACTAGCCTTTGCTCTTCAGTAAGTCGGGCGGTGCCGCTTATATATATAGTACTAGTACCTAGTAACTAACCTAGTATAATAAGTACGATATTACCATATAGCAGTGCTAGTACCATATGACACATATAGCAACTCTGATATAGCCTAGCAAAGGGTACCAGCACTATACAGAGACTATAACACAGAAGTAACGATCGAGCCGAGTTAACTAAAGCCAAATAGTACTCGAACCGAGCATATGTAGCCAAAGCCAAACAAGTGCCCGAACCTAGTTACTAAAGCTATAGTGTCCATACTAGGACACAACGCAGCCGCCTGCTTGCCACCGCGAGCCCTGGAAAGGGCTTAGTTTAAGGTTAAACTACTCATTACATTAAAACTCGATCGGAACGCTTTCGTTCATGACTATTCGCTACTAAGGGATAGCTACAATGCAACTTAGCTGTTTCAATCAATAAGTTAATAGTAAACCTAAGGATATTCACAGCTCATCCCTTGATTTTCACTAAAGGAGCGTCTCCGAATGGCAGTTCTAGTACTCAATGCGTGGGGCAAAAAATAAACGAGTTTAGCATAATATAGCTCCGTAAAGTTAATCAAGCATGATAGATAGGTCTGTATCAGAGGCTAATGATAGTATATACCAAGTCAGTTACAGGTAAGATAAAACCAGCCTCAGAACTTTATCTTTAGACAGCTTTCGTCAGTTTTAAGAGTATATCTTTCGATACAAATCATTATGAGCTTCTAAGTCATTTAGCTAGATGAAATCTGCGACTCTCCGTTGCACAAGTTTACTCTGAGCGAGCCCATCAAGAACAAGATACCATAGTCACGTTCCATAAGTTTTACAGTTAGTTAGCTGTGTCACAATGACGTTCAAGTGTTAGTATGAGACCGTCGCCGTCAAAGTAACCCGAATGGAAAGTAGAGGGTAAGCGTATGCAAATGACGACTAACCTGCATCAAGCAGTGTGTTTCCACCAACGGATGACAACCCAATTGCCAACTCAGGTCCACACCGCGGAAGGCGCAAAGGACTAGCGTGTCTAAAGACGCAAATTTTATATATAATTTTTTAATCATTTTCTATTTTTAAACCCTGCATTTATTTATATAAAAAGTAATAAAAAAAAAATATTGAACAAGCTAAGTACTTGTACTTGTAAAAATAATACGTTAAAAGATTTAATAAGATAAGGAAAATAGTTAGTGTCTCGAAAAAGTATTGGGTTTGCAGGTCATACTTAAATTTCGCAGGGCCTGTGCGTTATAATATACCTAATTTATGTAAAATATACAATAAAAAATAAGGCCAGAAAAGATTATCAAGGTTATCTTTTTCTATAGCGTACTTGGTGAAAAGTAGGGAGTTTATTTGGTTTCCTAGTACACACAATTTATAAATAAACGTTAATCAAATAAACAAAGTATAGTAATCTATTAATAAGAGTAATAGATGTTTTTTTTTAACTTAATAAACGACAATGAGTATTATGTCAGTCATTTTTTAAACATTTATGTAAAAATTTTAGCATGGTAAATAAATATTGAGGTTAGAGTATTAACGTGTACCATAACGTTGTCACAAGGGTATTTTATTGCGTTTAGACACAGCTCTTACCAACAAAAATTGAATGATAATAAACTGCAAAAAATTATATAAGAAATAAACGTTAGTTTACATATAGAATAAGAAAGGGCGTATAACCTTAATAATTTTATAAAGAAAATATATGTAATTATTTATAAACATTAGAAGATTAATAAAAGTCGTTTATAAACGGAATTGCAAATTAGCTACTTGTTGTTATAGAGTAATTGCGATAAGTTTTACACCGTGTAAATAAATAAAATTTATTATAATTATCAAAGATTTTTTAGCTTTTAAAGTAATAATATAATTGTTATAAGGTATATTCTCTCTTGTAGAGAAGGGTGTAAAGAGTTAATTGAATCAAAACAATTTAATTTGTATAAGCTGTTAGAGAACTCAAAAAATGGAATAATTAAATAAGAATTAAATCCCCATGAAATAGAATTTTATAGCTTTAATAGGTGGGAGATTAAAATATTAATCAAAACAAGATGAAAAAGTGTCATTTGCTATATAGAGATTATTTAGATTTATTAATTATCACTGATTATTTAAGAAATTCAACTTTTATTTATAGTAACATAAGAATAATTAAATATATTTTAAAAAGGCGTGATTTTTCCCCTTTGAGTATAACATATAAAGTTGTCAAAAGCTCATTATAAAATTTATCGAAATTGCTTATTTTGATAAAATGAAAAATTGGGCAGCAATATTAATATTTCATTTTGTTGGCTATAATAAATTTTTAATAACTAGAGAAAGAGGGCCCCCATAAATTTTTTCTCTGTTTTGTATACACAATTAAGTTACCATTTTTCTGCATAAAAAACACCCGTTCTTTATTTTTTGGAAACTTAAGCAGACAACTAAGCTATTTGCTTTTGGTTTGGTGGAAGTGCATTACAATAAGGTCTTTAGCTATAATCTAATGAGTCCACTATATAGTTTATAAGCGCAATTTCCTTTCATGGGCTACTAAATGTTTTTAATATCGAATAGTTATGTGTCAATGTCAATTAAGATATATGAATAGAGGAAAGTTTTCCACCAAAAGGGATGTTTTAAAAACCGACAGTCATATATTACAATTTAAAAAGTAAAAGTAGACTGTTTACTACATCTGAAGGAGCTTACTATAGTTCGCAAGTTATAATTGTGGTTCGTTTCACCTCCATTCCTTCTATTACCTTTTGGCACGAACTTAGAAGGAGAACACTAGATGTATATAAATTGAACCATACTCCTCTCGCTTCCTTAAGACCTTTAAAGATTTGGTAGTTTTTTTTTTCCAAGGACGAAAAAAGTTTTTATGAAGTATGCATAAAAATTCTATCAATTTTATCTCGGTTATTGCCGACACTACAACTTTGGACAGATGAATCTTGCGAACTTTACTATCCTCTTTAATGAGCCCTGAGAGCAAATCAGATATTGCAATTTCAACTCCGAGTAAATATTGCAATGTCCACGTGAACGAATTTATTACCTGTTTCCGCCTGTTCAACTTTTTCTCTCTTACAGTCATTTTCAATATCCTTCTTAAAAAGCTTTCTAAGACTTTTGTTGATTTGATTCCACAATAAACTTTTTTCCATTCAATTCTATTAGGTCCATAATATTTGTAGTGGATTAAACTACTGCTAAAGCTTTAAGTTCAATGGTACTATAACTTCTTTGAGCACTGTTAAATTTAGAACTTACAAATGTACTCGTAGATCGACCTGCCCCTTTCTAGCTACGGGGTCCTGTTCTTGTCTGTTAATTTCATATGATCTTTTTAACCTGGTCTAGTGCTTGTTGTTGTGTTTTTCCTTTTAAGCCTGTTCGTCTTGTTGTTTCTCTATACTGTTGGTTCTTTTTATTGTCTGACCACCATATCGTTGAAATCGGGCGCCACTCATTCCTTTGTCACTAGCGTCAGTCTGTATATTTAGTTTTTCATCGGGTTTCCCTGTTCCACGTATAATCTCTTTCCAAAATCGTCTGGGCTTTTCCCTAAGCAGAATTCTGTTCATCTTCCCACACAAATTTAATTTTTTTTTCAAGCCTTCTTAAAAACTCAAATAATATGGCGCGCTTCGGTATGTATATACTGCAATAATTAAGCATTTGCATCAAACTGCAAAAGTCTTTTTTATTTTCCGGGTACTTCATAGTTTTGAAAATTTGCGGTTTTCTCCACACATCCAGCAAGCATTTTTTTACTAACCCCTCTTCCCAATCATTTTACAGAGGTCTTTACAAAATTTCCTTTTTCAATTCTTAGTTTTACGTAAAATTTTTCGTATCAGGAAATCCAACCGCATATTGCCTTTTAATGGTCCAATTAAGTTTCGCCACTAACTTAGCAGTCATCGACGAATACATACATGTGTCTTGAAGGCCAGCTGTTAAGATGTCCATACCCTCTGCTGTTCGAATAAAGCATTCGCAGAACCAAAAGGTATTACAGTTTACTGTCCCCTGCACCAGTCAGGCAATGAAAAAGCAAAGTATTTTCTACTCTCTTTATCTATCTCGCTGATAAAGGCCTTTAGCATTATCTAAAGTAGTAAAATAGTTGCTATTCTTCCTTTTCAAATTGATAAGTTTTTCGTTCGGGACTGTATAACGCTTAACCATACACTGTTGATTTCAGTCTACTTCGCAAATTCGCATATATTCTTCTAATTTAACTTGTATATCTTTTCCGCGTGCGTTTTCCACACTCCCTTTGACTCATCCATCCCTTAACTTGTCCTTGGCAACATAACTAGGCCGCACAGGACGAAAACTATCCTTTAATTCTACTTTTAGAGGGACAAGTTCCACACTGACTTCTAATTGGGACTCCAGTTTAGTCTAAAGATATGCTCGACTAATGTGCTGATCAACAGGTTTATTTGTAAACTTCTTAATTGTATCTCTAGATCACTTACTGAAACATAAATCATTCTCCCTTCAACGTTGTCAAAGTCGTTCATGCGAAGCTCATCCCTTATTTCCTTAAACTCAGCCTCGACTACCTTCTTGACCTCGCAATCCTTTTATCGCTTAACTTTATCAACATTATCATTTTTAGCTTCTTTTCTTTTAAAGTCTTCTCTATTTATTTCTTACTTGGTACAGAGGGTTCCCGATACTCAATATACACCAGTCTATAATTAAACTTTTCGTGATCTCTCCTTCCTAATAGTAAGTCAATACCGCTAGGAAGCCGGTGCTTTACAACAGTGGACCTTACTTCTTCTCGTGTTCTGTTAAGATCTACAGGTAACTTGACCGTGCCGAGAGTGCTGTGTCTCTCCAAATACGCAATAAACTTTCCTTTCACTAATTTTAAACAAAGAATGCTTCTTAACCCTCATATGAGCCCTCCACCATGGAGTCTAAACCAAATATATATTGCTCTCCACTCAATTCACCTGTAACGGTGAATGCCGTCACTCATACTATCACTGAGTAGTTTAACAAAGAAGAATCTTTGAGTCTTGAAAAATTTAAAGTAATTTTTAAGGCAAAACTTGCACATTATGCTCAAGTTTACACTCAAGTCAATAATAACTTTAAAAAGTCCACCCCAAAATAGTTAAGCTATGCCCCTTCAAGGTCTTTCTTACTCTTTTAGTTAGCTCAGAGGTCATTAGTATGACGATGCTATTTTAACCTTGCTAATCTGACTTAAGCTTTAATTTCAATCCAACGAGCTACTCACTCGCTGGGTACTGGTATTTTCCTTTAAATAATTAATACAACTTTAGTTGAATAGATGGCTCTACTGCTGACTTTTCTTCCTGGGTAATAACACAATTTTACTTTTAGAATGGTCATTAATTGACAATTAAGGTTTTCAATCGATCCGTAAAATAGGTACGAGCTTTAACGGTAGTATTTTGATGTGCGCGCCTTCTCCTGCACGCAGCTTCTCTCATTCTTACTTTCTTTTCTGGTGAGGAAAAAAATTGGTTCCATCTCATTTATTGGGCTGCTATCACCTCGATGTAGGCGTCAGACATCATTTAAAGTCCTTTCCAAGGAAGCGGTATAAGTTGGCCTAACATTGGGGGAGGCTAAGCAACTCTGTCTCCGTGGTTGCATTTGAGCGTAGCTCTCACTTTAAATTCTAACTTGCTGGCTTTCGTCCAATGATGTAACTCTTTAGGAGAGCAAGTATTTATGAAAATGTTTCTGGGGTTATCGTAAACACGAAAAAAGTTATGCCTACATTTCAAGGTATGCCGCACATAAATATTAATCCTTGAGGCTTCCCCTGAATTACGTGTCCAGGACTGTTAAAGGTTGCCATTCGCAGGTGAAGAACATTTGGGACATAGTCTAATCTTGTCTTTGGTTATGTCACCCTCTACTATCTGGCAATGCTACGGCGGATTTCCATTAAGTTCTCTGAGTTGTGTACCTACTATTGGCAAAGTATGCATAGTACCCTATTTAATAACTGGCCTCTCTTATAACAACCCCAACCGGTGAAGAGTAAATATGGTAACTGCTTAGTTCAAGCTCTGATCTCAAGGTCAACTTGAGTTGTGAGAAGCCATAAGATTCTTAAAGATTAGATCGAAAGATCTGCTTTATATATTGGCAAAAACTCTCGTGCGCTTGAGTTTATTAGCAGGTGCTATCTTCCCTCTGATGCTAGAGGCAACGTGTACTTCAATTCGTGCTGGCGCCCTTTATAAGTATTTATTAGTGACGTAAATAACCTTGAGCTTGAGCAGCCCTCTGTACATTGGCTTGTTTTGTACTCTATTTTAATAGATAATTAAGCAGAGCCTGTTGTCCCCTTGCTGAGATGTGGGCGAGACTTACTAGTACAGGAAAAAGAAGTTCTATATTACTTTCGATTCCTCAAAAAACTACCATGTAATCGAGGCCTTGTCTTTATAAAAGCTCTACGGCTCAAAAAAGCAGTTTTCTCCTCTTTATTGAAAAATATTTATAGGAGCTACTGTTAAATTATTCATTACACGCTGAAAGCTAGAACTGAAAAAATTAAAAAACGTTTGAGCTAAGTTTCTAAAAAAAGGTTTTAAGGACAAGTTAAAATAATTAATTTATGAGGTAAATTTTTAAACTAATTCCTCTTTTACTAAACGTTTACTTCGACTCCTGCTATTATAAGCATTTTTGCATTATAAAATTAACCATGAATAAGTGTAATCGTCGCTTTTCGAAAAAAAAGGGGGTTCACAAATAGTAAACGTTTAAGTAACTGGCACTGTTGATAAGTTTTAAGTTACCTCTTTATTTTTATTATTACGAGAAGGTAGTGACTTTCGGTAAAAACTGTTCCCTTTTATTTAAAAATTTAAATATTTTGTTAACTTCGACACAGCGGGGGCTGCCCCCATGTTAAGAATAATTCAATTTTACTTGTGCCTTTAAGTATTTGATTAATTCATGTTATATATTTGGACCCCATTATTATTAGTATACTAGATCCCAAAACCTTTAGCACACAGATATATTGATATGGAAGATCAGTTATTAAAACAAAAAAAGCGAGGTAAAGAAATATAAGGTAGAAGTAATTAGTGAGAAAATATATAAAAGGATGTATTTAAGTATTTAAGTAGCCTATAGAATTCTATAATAGATTTTGAAGTCTAAACTGAGCTGTTAACAGTAAAAAGTAGCATAAAAATCATTCATACAAAATATTCGGAGTAGCTTAAATCTCTTTAGTGTATATATATTTTAAATAAATTAAGCGATGGAATCATAGTTAAGTATAAAATATATTGGTCAATATGTATCTTAAATATCCTAGGCAGGTAAGGATTATATAGATTAAAGAAAATATTATTTAAAAAAAAAATAGCCCTTGGTGTATTAACTGAAAATCAGTTTGTTAGCGTTCAAACCTACTATTATAGTGAAAGAAGCTTTAGATAAAGGTTATTCAAATGTGTAGTTTGTTGCGAACTTCCATATGGGTTGGCTGTTCATCAGGAAATCAAGAATGAACAAATATGATAAGAAAACCACTGAGAATTGAAGGTCGTGAGCACCGTGAAAAAAAATTGGAACATAGAGTAGTAAAATAGTGACAATTAAACTAAAATAGAATGAAATGCAAGAAATAAAGGAGAACAAAAGTCGTTATAAGATGTAAAAGTAAAATGGTGACATCTAAACTAAAAGAGAGTGAAATGCAAGCAATAAAAGAGAACAAAAGTCGGTATAAGCTGTAAAAGAGGGGACTCTCCATTCAAAAACTATGAGCTAATTTTTACTCGTGAAGACCTTTAACGCATTGGTTTTTATCTTAATTTGAGGAGTTGTGCTTATAAATAAGTTGCCTCTGGTTATTATCGTACCAACGTTTGATTTTTTTTCTTTCTTATAACCCAAAATCAGTAAACGGTTAATAAACCTACTCTTGCTTCCTTAGTTTATTTCTTATTTTAAATGCACTTGAGTTGTCAATTTAAAGAATATTTTAATTAAATAAAAAATGCTTTTAAAATTTACAATAATTAACTTATCAAGCTAATAATTTTGAGTACTAGGTAATGGAAAACGAGGAATTTCCTAGATTTTTAAACTCTTCGTTATAGAGAACTAAAGCTATTTTTGTTTTAAATATTTTATCATTGCTCATGGAAGTTCCTATTATATCGTCATGAGGAAATGCCCAATGCTCTTAGTTGGCCTTCAGAAAGGTTTCCATCATTATCTTCTTCTAGTTAACCTCGTAATAATCCTTTTTTTAAAGCTTTTCGAAAAAGGGTATTTCTTTTAACGTAAGCGATAATATTATCAGTTATCTGCAAATTTAAATCGCCTTATTTATGTAAGGTAACTAATTCTTTTCAACCACCAAGAAAATCTTTCGAAATGAATATACGTCACGCAAATATTTTATACGTCAATTCATGAAAATACCTCCCTTTGCAAAAATTTGATATTTACTAAGGTGATATGTAACAGATTAAATTCGTATAGTTATCATACCGGGATCGAGAGTGGGCGTCGTAGTTCAGCGGTTAAGAGCAATGACACGCATACTCAAGGCCGCGGGTTCCTTTCCCACCGAACACAACTCTCTCTTTTGCGGTCTTTAATGGTAGTGTATTTAACCTCGCCCTCATAAATCCTAATAATATGCAGCTTCCACATTTCCAGACTTTTTAGCTATCTCGTAGTATTTACCTAAATCTTTAAAAAAAGTATTGAAAAAAAAGCTTTATATCCTATATGTCTTCAGATGAAACTTTTATAATATTTTTTTTAAAAAAAGCTTTTTCAGCTTGGTAGTTAATGTCGTGAAAAAGTATTTTACTTTTATATATCAAATACTTAGGAAAGTTTTGAAAGTCCTCCCCAGAGGTTCACTAACATATCTGAATTTTAAATAAAAGAATATTAAATTTTATTACTTTTAACTTTGAAATGTGCCAATTTTTGGTAAAACTAGTATTTTATAAAATTTCTTCAAATTTATTATTTAAAAAAAAAAACTCAATATTTGTAGAGAAGTTAAAACTAAGTTTAAAGAATGCGCAAACTAATGCCAAAGCCGTATTAGCTTTAAAACTAAACCTGAAATATTGTTTGAAAGAGTGTAAGAGTAAAAACTGAAACCGACACAAGATTTGGTAATTTCCGTTACTTCGATGTTCAGTAAGAAAACACAAATGTTTTCGGGCCATAATCTACGTCATGCTTAAACTATAATTAACATTAATTTGTATATTTTATACAATTAGGTATGCTAACTCTCAAACTAAGTTCATGGGCGTTTAGTGCTTTACATATTATTTATAAGTACGAAAAATAAACTTTCTGGTGCATTGCTTGAAAATCTTAAAGCCCGATTCAAGGTTTGGCGTAACGTGATTGCAATCATTATAATTAGACGCATATAAGCTTTGTACGTGCAACTTCTTATAAAGCCAGAACTTTAATAGACACTTTAGGGTTTTTATGAAAGTTAGTTATGCGTAGTAAAATTTAAATTAATAAATTCGCCTTCCCTCTTTTTAACGTCTATGCTTAACCGTGGTAATTTTAATAGTAAGCTAACAAATAGAAAAAATTTATATAAAAAGTTGTAATAAAAACTAGAAAAAGATCTTTGGGTCATAATATTTATTGCTTTGTTGCACTCTTAATAATTAAAGTTTTAGTATAATAAAGTTTAAGCAAGCTATTTAAAAGTACATTGAATGAATTAGCCATAAAAGATTCCAGTTTTTGTTAGTTAATAATAAAAGTTACAATAATAGTAATATAAAGTTACACCTATGATATGGATGAAATTATAAAAAGTACTCTTATTAATATTTCTGCCCCTAGTTTGAATCTTCCCTTTTTTAATAAATAAAAAGTACTAAAACTGACTAAAATCCGCTCTTGCCGATTCATCTGGGAAGTCTTCCTGTTTTTATTCTTGACTTTCCATATTCATAAAAACCGCGTCCATAGTAAGAATCAGTAGAAAAAACGCACTTTTAGCAAGATTCAAAGGTATAACTATAACCGAAAAAGTACTCTTTACGCCAACGTGGGCTACAGGCAGGGTGAACAAACAACAACAAACATTCGAAGTAACGAGAATAAAAAAGTGCTTTTTAAAACAGATCTAAGATGGAATAAACCTTGGGGCTTATGGTTTGTCTCTTACAACAGGTATGAATTATGAGAGTTGTAACAATTAATTCTAGTATAAACAAGAAATCATAAGCTTTGGCATGTACTTTCCACTTTCTTTCATTGTCGAGCGTTCTATTAAAGTATTGAAAACACCCGATGTTAATTCGACATCCCAAAAATCTCTAGGGAAGTCAATGAGTGTTGGTTTTAAGAAACGCAAGAGTGGTGATCCTAACAATAAAATTAGTTAAGTTAAATTTTTTATAACTGAGGTACTAAAAATTTAGTATTTCAAAATATGTGAGTGCTTAAGGCTTACTCTATAAGAAAAGGTATAGCAATGATACGCGAATCTGGTGCAAGAAAACAGACCGGCTTGATATAGTTGCAGACTATTATTAAAAATTCAAAGATTACCCAAAAAGGTTCGCAAACTATAAGTGAAATGTACAGCGAGTGCTTTGGTTTCTTAAAAACTTCATTTCCAATTTTTGGCTCGTAACCACGCTACCAATGGAAGCCAAGATTACAGCAATAAACCCTAATAAAAGAAGCTAAAGATAGAGTCGCATATAAAGTAGCTAAAAAATACTTTTTCTATGAGTATACCACTTATTGTCGCAACTAGAGTGTTCCAGTAAGTTTCTTGTTACCCTCAATTGTAGTAAAATTGCTACAAAATGAGAATTTTCAGCAACACCCCTGAAAATATTTTCGAAAAGCGACTATTCCAAGCCAGCGGACTGTTACTAGATCATTGAACTTTTTCAACTATTAATGCTCGTCTAATAAATAATAGTTGTGCAATTTCATTTATGTAATTTATACGGCTCCTAAAATTGTTTTATTTCTATTCAAATTGCTTGGCAGTTATTGCCAGCTTTAATAAAATAGTAAAAATGGAAGAAGACAATTAATTTAATTTCGTTGTTTATAGGTTAATAGATTTTTAAAAGTTATAAAAAAAAAAAGTTTAGTTTTAAGTAGATCTCCTATAATAAGTAAGGTAAGTATGTAGTAGTAACCGGGTTATTAAATCTTAATGAGAACCATAATATAGCTAGTCCTTTTATGCGGATAGTTGATTTCTAGTAATCTTATATTGATAAACGTAAATTTCTACTTTATAATTGTAGCGCAATATGCTTTTGTTCTTAATAACCCATTCCTACTTAAATAGTCCTTGGTAACCAATGAACTCATAATTTCTATATATAAATTTATATAAATAACATTATTTATATAAACACTATTTTTTTTACTATAATTCACAAGCGAGGCTACACAAACATCGAACAATTGTAACCGTTAAGCCGCATACAAGTCAATGTAAAGTTAAAAAGAATTGTCTGTTATTCTTATTGGAATCTTATTACGAACTACTACCCAATATAAAATATATATTAAATTCTTTACTGACAACGTAGCAGTCAAAAACATTTGCAACGCATCTAGCAAGACCGTGACTCATTAACATAGCGTTCTACTCCGAAAAACGTGAAGTTAAGCGAGATAATCATACAATAACACCAATTAAAACCCTAAATAAGGCTGATATATTCAAAAAACCATTATCCTAACTAAAACACGAGGAATCACTAAATAATATTATACACTAAGCATAGCACTTAAGGAAAAAGATAAATATGCAGAGTTCTTTCAAGACAATATTACTTATTTTGCGTATCATTTTAATTTTAATTAGTTTTTGCTAGTTGTGGATTGGTTACACCCCATTCATTCCACTCAAAGTCATATAATTCTCAGCATACCGCCAATTTAATTTAAGTCTTGTTGCTTTACCATAAAATCCATACAGTATTAAAATAAAGAATAATGGGTACTTAACTTAAGTGTTGCTAGTAATTAGTGGTAATCACAAATGGTTTAGGACTTGTTATTTTAAGAAGAATAACAAACCTACTTAGCTATAGAAAAAGTGGACTAATTTTTAAATATATATATAGATTTTTTTAACCCTGGATTGCGGGAGCTAACTAATATACCCCTAATATGTGTTTATAACGATACTATACGCAGAGGTACTATTCTAAACTAAAAAAAGATTCAATTGCTTACTCTTTATGAATATTGCGCTAGTATTAAGCTGAAGAAAAAATAAGAAGCTTCTCAAGATAAGAACCCAAATGCGACCCCTTATTCATTCGTGCATTTTTTTCTAAAAAATTAATCTTTTTACTAATTAAATCTATGCATAACAATATTTATTCTACATCTTGTTAACTTCTTAAGCCAACTGCGCTCAGAAAGCATAATCCGCGAAGTTTAAACTCAATTAAATATGTTCCAATTTTTCAAAAAGTATGTAGATATAATATGTTCTAAACCTGCATCTTGTATAAACAACTGCCAAACTGGTGTAATCAAATTTTACAAAGCGAGGACAAGAAGTTAATCATAATTCTTACTTGTTATCGTTCTACTTTCGTAGAACATTTCATTAGCTAACACGTCTAGGCTATACGTCTAAAAAGCTGACACACCTTGATGCACAAATTAATTTTTAACACAGTTTTTGTAACATATTTCTAAAAATAAAAATTAACATAACATAATAATCATGATTAAACCCTCATCTAGAAGGGCAACCATAATTAGAACCAAACGTGTTATCTTCAGAGGAATAGATAATGAGTTAGCAATCCAGAGCATTTCACTTTAGTGTACTTGGTATTTTCGAATACAAAAATTTTTTTACAGTGCGCATTATCCCTGTTAAATAACTGCAAGTGTAATATCTTTTAAAAAGTTTTATTAGTTTCTTTCCTCACTTTAATATTCGGGGCTAAAAAGTGAAGACTAAAAACCAGCAACAGTTATATATATTGATTTTTAAGTTAGTCAATTTATATACATTACAAGAGCTTATTTAATATAACAGATTTGACTTTTTTATCAAATGTTTTGTAGACATGCTGTTATTGATTTGCTTGTTAAAATTTATATCCGCGTTCTCCTTTAAAAATTTCTTCATAGTTTTGCTTTTATTTTGCTTAATATTTGTTTGTTGTTGTTATTAAGTATTTGTATACCGTTTTTATGTCATTTTTATTGGTTCAAAATAAATATTGTTATTGATTGATTTGTTTGTTATAGTATATGTGTTTTTCTTGTCCTTCTTAGATATTCTCAATCTTATTTATTTTGTTTATGGAAATTTTAATTGGTTTAAATGCGTTATATTTTCAAAAGAAATTTTTTTGTTAGTTAAATTAATCGTTTTGTATAATTTACCTGCCCTAAATTCCACTAACTTTCGCCATCTTGCTCTTTTTCTCTCTGTTGATAAGGGCTACAGACAAATAAACTTGAAGAACAGGAAAAAGTTCAAGTATTCTTAAAAATTATGTATTGGGAAAAATTCTTTTATTTCCAATTATTAACCATAAGAAAGTAATAAAACTACTCCAGTAAAAGGAAGAAAGTTGACTGGGCTCTCAAGAATATCAAGTAGTGTAATAATAACTTTGCTTTTGTAGTGTGCTTAAGGTTTTGATATATTGAGTGATTCAACGACCAGAAGCGATAGAGCAATTTTTTTTTTAAGCGAGGTTAAATTACTTTCATACCGTTATCGTTTAGACATAATATGAGTCTGCCGTTAACAGCATAAGCTCTTATTAGTTTTCCTAGCACGCACATAATGGCTATATTATACCTTTACTAGGCATGTGATATAACGCACTTAAAGGTTGCTCTCCTCTATAAAGATGACTGACCGTTGTGTAAGAGTAATGATTAATAGATAAATGAACGAATACAACTTTATTAAATATAAGCCAAGTAAAATGGAACAAATAAAATATAAAAAGAAAAGACAGGCCTAACTAGCCTTGTATACTAATCGAAGGCTAACAGGGATCGTTACGTAGGAAGATGGCAGGATGTTAAATATAAATCTGCAAGTTTATTAAGAGTCTTCCAGGCTCATGTGAAAAAAATTATTATCTTTTTAGGTAAGGATTTTGTTTGCAACTCCGACATATACAATTTTTTCTTTTTTGTTAACCTTATAAAAGCGTTCCTCCTAATTTTTTTATTATTTTGCTTCGAACATATTCCTATTAATAAAAGCTAATTCGAGATTCTCTATTCTATTTACGATAAATACTTGAAGTCTTTGGAAAAAATTGTTTCCTCCTGTTCATAATTTAGCTATATAGTTATTATTATATAGTTATTATTGAATACACAAACTTACTTGCCAATCAACAATTTACTATTTGAAGATGAATATATATATTACGCTATGTAACAACTAAGCCGAAATTTACGTTTTTTACTACTTAACCCGCATCCCCCAAAATATGAGGCGCTGTAGATAATAAAGTAGTATCTACACCCCCCTGCAAATCTATAGCTTCCAGTGAACTGGTATTTTTTGTAACAAATCGAATAGATTTTACTTCAATGAAGTCGAAAGGACGTTGTACAACCAAAAAAGGGAGGTCAATAACAAATAACATATATATATATATATATATATATTTATAAAATAAAGTGATACGGACGGAGGTATCTAAAGAAGAAGAGACGATAATTGACTTCAAACATTATAAATGAAGCTCTAACTTGTTTTTAGCCGAACAAGGGTATATATGAACGTGAATATAAGTGATAAATAGTAACGGGAGCAATCACGGATTTAAAAATATTAATATCTAGGGCCAAGTCTTACATCCCCCCCCCTCCTCCCCTCACTTCAATTATCTTTGTTACAAATATTAAAAATTAAGCCTTAATTCCTATGAATAAATTTATGGAAGGAGATTACGGCACAGTTCCGATCAGTGGAAAGAGTATTATATTTAAGCGCCTAGCTTTAAAAGCTCTTCTAACTTCGGTATTTTTCTGCGTACCATGTTATGCGGGCATGAAGAAGTTTTATACGATTGTTAATTAAAAGGGTGCACCGATTGTCTAGAGGAGCGCTCCAAAAAATAAAAAAAATGAGACCCTTATGTTCTTCTATCTCATCTTCAAAAGCTTTTCATTTCTTTATTGCCATCTGGATAGAGTATTCTATCATAAACTGCAAAAAATTTCTATAAAGCCTAGTACGCGATATTCGTTGGACTGTACGGGGCAGTTAATCCTAAGTTATCAGCAGTTGTGAAGACTGTTTTCTACCGCAAACTTTTCTATGTATCTTCAATAAGTTAACGCAAAATACATAATGAATTCTTAATATTTGGAAGGCAAGGCGGGAAGCAACTTTGTCAATTTATTCTGTTGCTTTAATAGTGTAAATATAACAACCCAATTATAACTAATTTACATGGAACAGCATAAACGATTACCATATATAGAACTGTCATGTAACACTGGGACATTGACCTAATGCAAATTAAAGAACAGAACTATCTCAAAAATATATTTCATTTCCTGGAAATAGTTAACCTGAATCGATGTGTAATAGGTAGTTTACAATTTGGAACCATAACAAGTTTTGAATATATTTAGGGTATTCCCTTTGTGCGCCTGCCACTGTCTGCTAAGCGATTGGCGAAGAGGACTATTTTCAATTTTGATCTTTAAATGTATACTTTCTTTACAACTTCAATTATAAATGAAATATATATACTTTTTATCGCTCTAAAAGTATACTATAACAAAAAGGTCCATAAAATTTACAGTCCAACTGCGAAGGACGGAGGGTCTTCTCATTAAGAAGCGAAAGAAAGAAAAAGCAAGACTGATGCTTTTAAAATTTTTAAGTTATTTATCATTTTGACATAGCGATATCGTTATCTTATATAATCTAAACTGCTTAATCGAATTTCCCATATTATGAAGAAGGTTGAGAAGGTGACTTTCCATAGAAAATTAAGGCCTCTTATGCCATCTTAAAATAACATATAGACAGCGATGTTTATGTACTTTAAGCATTTAGCAACTTTTATCAAATAAATTATAATATTATTATCATCTTCTAAAGCCGTTACAATACTCGCATTTTTAAGATATCCCAAAAATGTTTAGGTCGTCTTATTTTGAAACATGTGCGGAGTTTTATTTCAGGCGTCAGTTATAAAATTATGGGAGTGTTCTTCGTATTAACATTTTATAGCCCTCTGCTTAAGGTAAAGCAACAGAGTTTTACTTTTTGATTTGTGATATAATTGGAATTTCGCATAAACTAAGGTGCACCTGTAAAACATTCTAAGAAGGTTGTTTTTAAAGAACTAAAGGTCTGTTTATATGCAAAGTAAAGAAGTAAGACCATGAGACAGATGCGAAACTATTAATAGGTCTGATAATAGCTTTGAAGATAAGATTTTTATTTTCGCCATTCAAGTAGCTTCTTTTACATGGAAGAGGATATAAGCAGAAGATACATTACTTTTTTAACATGATTAATATAGAGTTTCCTGTTAAGTCTAGAGCCAATAATAACGCCATAACGCCAATTTACTTAATTGCATAAAGGTAATAGCCATTTGTGGTAGTGTTAGAACTTAAATTTTTCCCTTCTTTTTCTTTTTCTTAATATGATCATCGCATGCCATTTGGTATGGCTTATCGTAAACTTTCACTATAAAAACAATTTTTCAATTGTATAAAGATAGGCTTGCACATAGATAATAGCTAATTTTGCTTCTGGACTACAATATATGGCAGTACCGTCAGCGTTTAGAGCTAGGGGAACTTCTTTGGTAGGAGAGAAAATGTCGCATGTAGAATGGGAGAACAATAAAGGTGACAGCAGAGAGTCCATGAGGGACTCCAGCTTAAAAGATTTGAGGTATTATTGCAACTTGTACTATATAATTTATTTGACTCCTTCCAGCTAGACTCTTTTAAAAGCTTTGCCAATACCTAAGGATACCATAAATGTTGATTGCTTGAAGTTCAAGGCCTTGATAGTACTATCTAAACTTCTTAAAATTTGGTGTGTTGTAGAGTGTTCTCCTCGAAAACCAAGGGATAAACGCCCCTACTTTACTTTTTTTCCGTTCTACTTTAGTAGAACAAGTTAGTTAGCTACCATTTTAGAGTGTTGGTTAATTAGTTTTGTTCTACTAAAGTAGAATTCTATTCAAGGTGAAACAACCGGTTTCCAACTGGTGGAGATTAGATATCAACTCAGCCAGAAGTAATCTTGGTTTTAACCTAGTTATATCTAGGTATAACACTTTTTATTGCTTAATAGAATTTAAGTATTTTTGTAATCCAAAGTATTATGGATAATCCGGAAATTTTGCTAACACAGAAAAGTAAACTAATCAGTCGACAGATTTGCATAGTTGCTCTTATGGTTGCTTTTGAGAGTAGGAATAACTTCGAATTTTTCCCATCTTTTAGAAAAGTAATCCTGATAAAGAATAGAACTGTTAAGCGTTGAAAGGTACACAATATCCACTAAAAAAAAAATTTAGCATCCGACTTAATATACCATCAGGTGCCCATATTTTTTAATTTATTCGATTTTAGTTTGAACCTCCTTTTCGCGCGTAAACACTTGTGGAGCAGAAGATGATGCTTCTTAACGGAAGTGAGATGGTTTCCTGTTATGCACGAAGTACTTATTTGTATTACTAGAGATAGCGGAAAGTTTACACTGAGGTGAAACGTTCTGCAAATATATTGGACTTTGCATTTTCTTCCACATGGGAATAAGCAATATTCCCCCTTTATTATTAAAAAATGTGGTATATCAATCATTCTTTTTAAGCTTTAAAGAGGATGTAAATTTCATAAAGAATTTAAAAATCGTTGCTTCAAATCTCAAAGATTGTTATGACGAAGCATTTAGTTCGCGTTTAAATGCATTAATTATTTTTTTTTTAAGGCTAACTTGTCACTTGGGTCTCTTCTTTCGGAAAGGATATATTTGAAATTATTTACCATTTCATGAGTTGTTGATGAATTCAATGAAAATTTATGTTCTAAAAAAGAATAAAGAGCAGTATTTTTTTTAAAAAAAAATGGAATCGAAATAGAGTGGTAAATTGTTAACCACTGTATTCTTAAAGAGATTCCAACTAGTTGCATCTAGGCTTTTCTCTGGTGGCACGAATTAAAATCTCCAAGCAGTATAACACTGGTTCATAATCTAATATTTTCCCGATCTTGTCGATATACATTATAATTTGGTTTTAAATTTATTGCTGTTTTTCAAATGGAATTTAACTGGTCAACTTCTGAAGCTACCGTTTTTATTCCGTATGCCATCGGTATTCAAGAAGAGTACTTTAAAATTATGCCTAATACTTGGTGGTTTCAATGCGTTTATTAAATTCGATTTTGATATTTGAGTACTTACCGCTTCGGTCAAAGAGTTAACTATTAGTTTAACAATAAGTTCATGGAGACCAGTAGAAAATTAAGTATGTTTTCTATTTAATGCTTGTGGGTAACTTTTCCCGGAATATACAACGTTCTCCCGTCTTTAAGATATGGAGTTATCAGTATAGTTGTTATTTCTATGCAACACATTTTTAGGGTGATACAAACAAACCTCTATAGCTTGTGCTCACCTAGACACTACTCACATTTGGGTCTGTCTTTAGTTTAGGGCCAAGGTCTGGGATAGGTGGTTTCCTGGACCTTTTCACGTACTTATCTTGGTAAATGCAGAATTTACCGGTATGCCCGAATAATAGACACCGAAAAGATTGACCAATTCTACAAATTTTTTAAAAGTTCCCTTGAAACAGAAACATAACCAATTTTTTTGACTTTAAATATAGTACTTTCATTATTAGGTGCTTATACTAATACGAGGAAAAAGGGATTCTGTTTTAATCATATTTATTCATTCTGATAACTTCAGTGAACTGGAAGCCTTAATTTTCCAATTCTGTTTAAACGACGTCTATAATTATTTAAGGTATATACCGCGAAAATCAACCTTAAGTTCTTGTTCGGAAAGGAGGCGATAAATGTAATACTTGGAGTTTTCTAATGCTATAAGAGAAGTTTAACATTTGTAGCCTTGCTAAGTAGGCCTATAAATCCTAATTTCATGCTTCCAGCCCTTTGCTTTGGAGATTCGATAGTTTTTTTTAGGAAGGGATGCTACAGTTGTGCCTGAAGCGTATGATAACAGGTGTAATTCTAACTTAAATTTTATTATAATATTATTAAAGTTATTATTACTAACATCCTTAATATCAGTTGTCATATTTTTATTAATATAATTATTATTACTATGCTTATCGCTAACAGAATTACTATTAGGTGTTTCATTAATTTATTAGTACTATGCTTGTTACTGCACCTATTATTTCTATTCTTATAGTTACAGCGGTTAATAGATTTGAAGTTAGTTTAATTGTGGTCCCTTTTCTTTTTATAATTAAAACTGTTACTAGTATTGTCTATGACGACAACCAACATATGCCATCCTTTAATATATCTATTTTATACGTTTCCGAAGCTTTCCAAAGTTTGGAGAGCGGAATATGGGTGAGAATTGGTAGTAACTATGATATTATATTAAACGCGATAATGTCATCAGTCTTCTTTTTCAAACTACCATTCTTTTTTTAAACTCCTTCTTAACTTCTTCTTGTACGCTTCAAGTAGAATTAAGAACCGTGGAAGGAAAGAAATAAGAGGAAAAGTAATAAAATAAAAATAAAGTATTAAAATAAAATAATAATAATACCAATAATAGCCCAACTATTATAAAAAAGTATATAATATTACTGAAGAAAAGCCTAGCTGAAGAACTTGAAAGTTTTGAGCAAAAATAAAGTTATAGTAAGGCCGGCGGTAATACTTCATTAATTAAAATATCAACCTATTTATATATCTACACAAAAAAGATAATTCAAAATAAATTAGATTTGTGGTTATTAATTTGCTGTTTAGAATTTATTCTGTATTTCAATTTTAGTTGGTTTTAAATAAGTTTAGCTTCTTTTATGAGATGTTTAAATTTATTTTGTTATTAATTATCTAGTTAAAATTTGTATTTGCTTGTCTTCTTTCGAATAATTTAATTATTATACAATTTTATTTATACAATGTTTCCGATCTGTTTAATGTGTTTATAGTATGAGGGTGGTGCTCAAGGGAGATGCACATGATATAAGTTTGGCTTTTTTTCTTCTTTGCCTGTTGTGCAGTTGGGTTTGGTTCGTTTGGCAGCCTGTAATAATCATATGAGTTAGTAGTGCTTTATGGTACTTCGACTTTCATTGTACTATGTTACTTTATTGTCTACAATATACTTTTTATCCATGTTATATTACTTTTCTGTCTGTAATTTACAAAAGTACTCGAAGACTTAGTCTCTGAAATAACAGAGTTTAAAAAGTAAAAGTTATCTTATAATAAATTTTAGATGGCGCTTAGAACTATTTTCTTTGATAAATCCCTTTTCTATGCAAGAGTTATATGAATTAACCATAAATAACAGTAATTTTTAAAAATTTCATATTTCAAATAATAAAAATGTTTTTCTCCAATCTTTTTCGAAAAGGTCATAAAAAGAGGTAATATACATATATATATATATATATCAAAACTTTTTGTTGAGCCGAAACATTATTTTAAAATAATGTAAAACTTTATTTAATAAAACCTCGGAAAGGAATTACTTTTTATAGTAAAATATATTACGGCTATCAATAGATAAATAATTACTCAATTCATTTAAAAAAAATTGTATTTAATTCAGCCCATCAGCTTTACAAAAATATAAAAATGTTTTCTTTAAGTAATAAAAACGATGCAGGGCCCTCCAACAAGGATAGGGAAATACCACTTTTACATACAAGCAGACTTGCGTCCTTAAAGCTGCTCAAACCCATTTAACTCCCTTTTTTCTTTTAAATATTGTTTTGTTGTAATCAGCAAGATGCAGGGTACATGTATAAAATTAGTTATACAAAATTTTAAACTGTCCATACAAAATTTTAGTCCTATTATAGCAGTTGATTCTGTAATTCACAAATGCGCAGTTTATTTTTTCATAAATTTTACACTTACAATTTTATTAAATAATAAGTTGAAGTTATGACGTATTTTTGCGTGCAAACGAAAGTTACTTCCAACAAAGTTTAACTTTCCTCTTTAAATTTAAAAACTTCAAGAAATTCCAAATTTTAACTTAGCATAAAAATTTTAACTCGTCTTTAACAGGTTATCAATTTTTAAATTAAAGTTAAAAAAAACGATTTGATTTCCTTTCTAAAAAAAAAAAGTGACTAAAATGCTTTAACTTTTTTTATATTTTTCCTTATACAACCGGCACCAGTAACCATCCTTACAGCTGGTTAAAATTTTAAAAGGCTGGGATCCATTTTCTAGCTTATATAACAAAATTCCAAATAGCTTTAAAATGACCATCTAACAAAAAGTTCATTTTTTTAATCTTCACAATTTTTTAAACTATAATAAAATTCAGTAACACCTGTTCTTGAAATGTAAATGCTCCACTAATGAAGTCAATATTTAATAAATATCTGTACTTATAGTTATAATATTTTTACTTGGCACTGCTTTTTAACAGAGTTTCTCTTTATTTAATAAACTTGATTCTATTATTTGGATATTTAATTTTTATTTAAATAAGTGTAGATCAGATAAACTTAACACAAACTCGATCAGCTTTCATTAAAAAATTTAATAGATGGTAAACTTTGTCTTGAAAAAAGTAATAACTAAAGTATCAATCACTATGTCACGCGTATATACTTAAAAAACGTAATTCACTTTAAACGAACTTTACTTCTATACGTTTTTGTAGAAAATAATGAATGGATAAAACTTCTTTTCTCTTTAGAAAAACTTTAATTGAACAGTTACACAAGTAAAATTTTAACTTTAAAAATTCTGCAGGACTTTATAAATCGCTATCTCTTTTCAACTCTGACCACTTTTAAATTTAAGTTGTTACATAAAATAAAAAAAATTCTCTAGTATAACATCGCATAGATAACCAATAGAGATAAATAAAAAAAACTAGCAAGAAAAAAGAATGACAACTGGTAATCTCAATAAAAAGATTGTGACACCCTAAAATAATAATAAATATAAAGTTATTTAATATAATTCAAACTAATATAAAAAATATATATTAAAACAAGTACAATGAGAAGGTGCTTAAATAATCAGAAATAAAGAAGGTATTCCAAAGACATAATTTTAAAAATATTAGCAATTGTGGACAAAAACATAGCGGTAAGCAAGTGCAAACGTCTAAGCAACCGGCTGTATTTACTCATGCGAGTTTTTCGCTAAAAAGTTATTTTAAAACCATATATGTGGACGCGAAGTACCTGCATTTAGTTTTGTTAAAGTATACACAAACCACGAAACCATGTGCGCTAAAAAGGGCCCGAGAGCCAAGAGCAAAGTTGGGGGGGAGCGCTTATCGGCTCAGTTCGGGTTTATTTAGTACGACTTCACATGCACTGTGCCATTTGCAGATTAAAGAATATTCGAACTTTCGTTCTAACGGTTGCAATAGTAGACAGTAACATCCTGAATGTTATAAAGTAGTTAAATCTTTACTTAGTATAAATATTTTAACTCAATAAGATTTTAAGTATAAGACCAAGTTCTTTTTTTCTAATGTTTTATTACATATTATTTAGCATGAGGTGCTAAACAATATCTAATAAAAAAAACATTAGAAAATAAGCAAATTTTTATAACTGCTTTATAACGTTTTTTACTATCATAAAGTCTAGTTCCCTTTTACTAAGATTTTTAAGGAAACGCTAAAGCAACTTGACGAAATAAAAAAAAATTATTCATAACTATAATCATATACTGGTTATTCACAAAGTACTTTAAAAGTGAATATAAGCAGTTTTTCAGTAAGTACAATGAAACTTAAATCCGAAGCAAATTAAAAATAAAAGCTCTCATATTAAGTTCATATTAATTAAATTTTTTATTAATAAGATTAAAAATCCATTAATGCAGTTTTTAATGGAGTTAAATAAGCTTCCTTCTCACATATATATAAACCTAGTGTTTATATTATCCTCAATTATTATATAAGTAAAGGCTCATTACTAAGCCAAATATTTAAACTTTTGATTTGCCATCCACTTAAAGAAAAAAATTTTTATAATACCTTGAATGTTCATTTAAATACATACTCTATCCTATATAAAAAAAAATACATACACCTAAACAAAAATAAACCACACAGAAATAATATTTAAAAGGTTAACCACTATAAATTTCCTTAACTGATAATTTATAATTAAACGCAATATAAACAGTTTGACAGTGGTTAGTTAACAAATATAATTCATATACTAATATAGTAATTACTGCCTAAATGTAACCAGATTAAAAATGTTCATCCAAGAGTCAAACCTAATCTATCAGAATTTTGTTTGTAGGGAAGTTCTACACGTAACCACTAGACCAAACCAACGCGAGCTGCACCGACGTGAGCCGAACCCGAGACTTTGAGATTGCGCGACAATGCTTTCATCCGCTGAGCTATGGTGACAATTTATATCCTCTGTCGATAACTTCAACTTCTGTTATAATCTTAACAAATGTACATAAACGGAAATGCTTTTTACCTTTTGTACAGGTATGTGTATGGCTTGAGTGCTATATTAAACATCACCCGTCTTTTATTTTCGCCTCCTCCGTTTTTAGTGTCATTATCTTATTGTACACAAAATTCTACCAATTTTTCGTTTCCAAAAACTTAGTTCATAAAATTTCAGTTTGTGGATACTGTAACTATACTACTTTGCTACCATTAATCTTATTCGATAAAGAAGTAACAAACTCTACCCTAGCTTGAGGCAAAAAAGTCCTGTTACTAATAATATTTCTTTATTTTTTAAAATAATCTAAGTTATTAGATATATTTTATATATACTTCAATTTATAATATCCAAGAAGGGTTGATAAAGAGACCAATAACTATTTTTATTAGATGCCTTTGACTTACTTTTTTAAGTTCTTGCTATTTGCCATACTTTCCTTTTTGACTTTTTGTTTTTATTTGCTATTAAACGTAAATAAGCTCTTATGTTAATCATTTCTAAAGGACCTGTTTTCTCTAATTAGTTTCTCGTACCAAATCTATATTTTGCAGGTCGCATAGGAGAGAAAAAAACGACCTAACCTTTCGAATATATGATATATTTTTAAATTTAGTATTGTTTGTATATTTATAGCTTTAGGAAAAATAAGGTAGTTCTTGTAACTTCTAAAAAAATTTATATTAGTTTTATAAGTAATAAAAAAAATAAAATATTTATAAAGTATTAATGTACTCTAAGTAAACCTTATATATACTTTATGAAAAATTTAGATTAAAGAGTTAGATAAAGGCTTAAGCTTTTAAAGAAATTTAAGTAAAACTACAGGTGGTGGTGTAGCTTAAGACATTCCATAACTATTTCGTAAACTGTGATACCCATTCACTAGTTACAATAACCAGTTTTTCTTAAAGTCATATAGTTTAAATTTAATTATTTATCTAATTTTTCAAGTTACACTTTAAAAAAAATTATAACACTTGTATATATAATAAAGACACATTTCAGAAGTTTTGTTTTATGGTCATAAATAATATTCTATTGCGTAAAGGAATATTTTTTAAGTACTTTCGGAAATTAACTGTTTAAATAATATCTATTTTTGTCGTGAACCAAACATGAAATATATTTAATAGATATACCATACCATAAATATTAAACTTAGAATTTCCTATTAAAGCAAAGCGAAATAAACGATTATTAGTTTAAATAGATTCAAGAGAGAGATATTAATTGGTAAAAAAAACTAAAAGTAAATCTTAAAAGTGAAATAATCACCTTTTTATGTAAAGATATATATAGACTTTAAAAAAAAGCAAAACATATGTACTCACTTTATCTATAACCTTACCTGTGGGTGCTGAATCACAAGTTATGTATTTATAAATCTGGGATTACTCCGTTATGATATTTGGAAAACATTTAAATCCTTAACATTGCTGCTAGGGTTTTCTTGGAAAGCGCAAGCTTCCGACGGCCGAGTTGCACTTTAAACGCACACAGTTTGTATATTTCGTATACCCCTCCACAGATATATATAATACATAAAATGAGGTGATAATTAGCGGAAAGTAATGGCGGAATTCCACAAAAAATCTAAATTATTTACCAAATTAAGTAGTCTGCGTTTGAATACACCGAGCACTGCAGATATTATGAATATAAAATTAATAAAGTAACGACAATTAAAATTTTAACTGGAGACTATAATAATAGAAAAAAAAAGAAGTTATTTAATGTAAAAAAAATTTAAGCAACACAACTTCATAAATTTCATAATTGCAAAGTTTGATTTTTTAATTATACATAGAGCAACCTTTATGCTCGTAGGTAATAAATATTAGATAATACTTAACGACATATAATAATTTAAAAATTAAAATTATCATGGCCCCTTTTACACTGTGAGAAGACTATCTCTTAACTGCATACCTAAAATAACTTAAATAGTGCTACTGATGTAATTAGATTCCTTTCTACGGTATGAAATCCTTGGTACTTTATTGCAAACTAAATGCGTTTATAAAACAAATTTAATAGTAAGCTTCCAACACTTAACAGAAAATACCGCTGCCAAAAAGTTCAGTAGACGAAAAGTTAATGATTTCAATCTTCCTGTAAGCAAATATAGTAACAAGTAGTAAAAAAAGTCTTCGAAGTAAATTTGAAGGGTCTATATTTACTAAAATTAAAAATAACAATACAGGTATATAGTCCCAATGGTTGTATCTTTTAAGGGGTGTTAGAGTATTTAAAACTTTAAGCCTTTAGAAACTTACTGTACACAAATATATATATATATAAGGTACAGATGTACGGACGTGACTGTGACGAATACGCAAAAAAAATTAATGCGACCCTTGTTATTTTTATAAGCGAATGTTTCTTATATGCTAATAATTAAGCGATAAAATAATCTTTAGAACCAATCATAAAAATTGCCTAAAAATGGAGTTAAAAATTATTCCACAACAAGTAGTGGTTTTAGCTTTACTTTAACAATTCGCTATAAAAATAACAAAAATTAAGTAACTAATTTTCTTATTAAAGGAAAAACTCCTGGTATAAATAAAGTATACAGAATGTAAAAGAGGGTTTTAAAATCACTTTATTTTTAATTTCTTTTTATAATAACGCTCTAAAATTTTACTTCTACTTGGTAGTAATGCCTGTTTTACAATATCAAGACACAAACTAAAGCAATTTTTATGAACTGAACGGTAGTACCTCTTCCTACCTGAATAAAATCAAATTACAGAATAACAAGAGTGATCTCCGGCTACACCGTTTTAATACTTAAAACTGTTATTACTAATATAAAAGCTGTCGTACCTAAAAATCATAAAAATGACATAAACTTAAAATTAACATAACTCGGGCAAATAAACTCACTAAGGCCTTGCCCTCCTAAAGCTGCTTTCTAGATTGTCAACACCACCTTAAAATTTCAGTATCTCGTAGGTAATGATTTCCTAAAAGTTAAATTTTTAAGAGAATTAGGAAAAAATTTTACCTTTAAGCTTTTAAAAAATGTTATTTGCACAGTGCAAATATTAATTTTTAATATAATAAATATTAAAAAACAAAATTCGGTATAATAAAAGAAAACTCACCACAATATGTAACAGAAACTTTAGAACTTCAAGGAGGTGTTATGGCAGTTTTTACAGATAAGTTCTCTTCTTACTATCGTTATTTACTTAGAATTTTTAACATCATTACATTAAAAACAATTTACATATCGAAATCTTCGCAAGCTATTGCTTTAAATAGTGAGCACGCGATTAGTGATTCTTCCGATACCTCCTTTTTTTTAATACTGGCATGCTACGGCCAGTCTTGTAATAGACCTTAAACCGCTCGTCCTGTATTCCCCTGTTAAACAGAACTTAAGACAACGGACAACAATGCTCTTAAATCCCGGAAAAGTACAATGTGTGAGTGGTTCTGGAAGAACAGCGAAGAACTAAAAACCTCCTGGAGACACCGACCGCATTGCTGACAGTCAGTTCTCCTCATCTCCCTACCTACAAGGAAGAAAGCCTTTTTACGTGCGCGATCAGGTAAGCATAAATTTCAAAACCCATCGCGCGCTCGGTGATAGCGTGCGCCGTCTCATGATCCCGCTACTAATAAAATGCTGTGTCGAGTAAGCCGTTTGTAGATGGCAATAGCATCGCGTCGAAAAAGGGTAGTTGGAAGCTTAAGCTGAAGTTCTTGATTTAAAACTTCGTTTCTAACAAACCATGGGGCGCCGATCATGACGCCTAGCAGTATGTTTTGTTTCACATGAAGCAAGGAGGCTATGGGCGGTGGGCCGTAGGTCCAAACAGTAGACTAGTGTGTCATGATTTGCCGGATGCACAACACAAACATGTTTCGCTTGTTGGGCAATGGGATTTTGCTTTAGGCACGATATAAAGGACAAGCCGCCTTGACTTTCTATTCGATATAGTTATAGTTGGGCAGCCACGAAAGCTTATTTTTCAGTGATGAATTCCAAATATATCACCTAAATATACCAAAGGGAGCCCTGCCTTCGAAGGAGAGCGGTAGTGGTGGTGCGCTCCTATGAGACAAAAAAAGCTTTTTTATATTCTTTATTTAAATTATTCATTAACGTCGCCATCAGCTGGCGAGTGTCATTAGGGCCTGGCAATTAAAACCGACGACTTTGACAAGGAGTAAATCGCCGTATAATCCGCATAAAAGGCAATCCGCGCGGGTGTGTGTAGGGTAAAAGCACTGCGCCCACACGTGCGCTAAAAATGCATTCCTTAAGTTAATATTTAAGCGCGTTGAAAAGAAGTAGAGAGGAACTCTGACCCGCTAAAAAGATAATAAGCTCAAAATCGACTATTTCTTTTTAAGTTAGTTCCATAGCACACTATCATATTCGAAAAAAAATAGTTCAATTGTTTTTTCACTTTGAATATCCATAAAGTGCTGCAAATAATATTATTTATTTAGGTTTAATTTAAAATAAATAATAAAACCGGTCCCTTACGAATTAAATTTTGAGCGGATATAAAGGTAGGCTTCAATATTTATATTTATAACTTGGGCTGAAATAAATCGCGATCTAATGGAACAAAGAATCTTCTTTAGAATTTTTTTCTTGACTTTTTACAAATTCCTTCAAGAATCACAAAATAAAACCAATTGACATTTGAATTAAACCACGCCCCTTACTTAATAAATCCAGTGGTTAATGTGTCGTATTTTATACAAATTTTTATGAAGACACACAGAGGTGTATATCTTATTATTATTTTAACTTTTATAGTCTAAGTAGCTTAAAAAAAAAGCTTTGCGTTCGTAGTTTACCACGGTTTTGCACATGAACCTTTACGGGAAGGTGAAGGGCTTTGTAGGGTGACCATACACTTTCACATGACGAAAGTTTTTAAAGCACAGCGAAGTTTTTTTGTACTTTTTTGCTTAATAGTTAGTGATGCTGGAGTTTTTTAAGCTAAATTTGCGGTCGATACAGCATTCCAAAACGAGATTACTATTTATGTCTTCCTTATGTCCAGGTTTTTTATCGTATAAAAATAATTAAGTTAACAACCATCTTACTCATAAGGCCTTTATAACTAACTATATTATTTTCTTTTCTGTAATAAATGCTCTGCTTTTACTATAACTTAGAAGGATCACAGCGTAACGTATATAAGATCATTAATGACAATAGAATTATCTTATTTATGAAAGGAGATCCTTTGCATCCTTTGTGCGGTTTTAGCAGAGGTTTTATGAAAATTTTGTTTCACAATTTAATTTTATATAACATTTATAACTTTTATTTGTAGGAGCGGTTCAGATTCTTCAATCATATGGTGTAAATGATTTTAAATACGTCGATGTACTTCAAGACGAAGAAGTTAGAAAAGGTTTTTTTTACTTTAACAAATGCGTTCTAAATAAGTTTTTATAATAAATTATAATTTTAAACGTGTAAAGGCTTAAATAAATAATTCTTAAATTATTAAACAAATAAAATAACTAATATAAATTCTTTCGTCAGAAATTAAGATTTTTAGTCGGTGGCCAACTTTTCCACAACTTTACGTAAACGGTGAATTTATTGGAGGTTTTGATATCTTAAGAGAACTGCACAATTCCAATGAACTTAAAAAGATTTTTGAAAAGGTTTCTTTTAGTTTTACTATCATTTAATTTTTTAAATAATTATTTTGGTTTCAGGTAAAGAATAACAATGAAAGTAAAAAAGCTGACGGGAAGAAACAATAAGAAATCTTTTTTAAAAAAACCATAATAGTAATAAAATTTTTTAATTCCGTTTTTTTGCAAGTTAATCTTTTTTAAAAATGAGCGGGCATACAATTCAGGATTAACAACTTTTGGGAATGGTTTTACTTCAGTTTTGAGCTCGTGCTGAACTTTATACAGAACGGAACCGTTTTCATTCGTTATTAGATTTATAGCGACGCCCATGTGGCCGAACCTACCCGACAGGTCAATTCGGTGGAGATACGTCTCAGAGTTTTTAGGAGAGTCAAGTTTATAACAACGTTGACTTCTCGGATGTCGATACCTCGAGTGAACAAATCAGAACACCCCAAATCCCTGCACGCTCCTGCGATTGGTCGATATCAAAATTCATGAACAGAAAAAAGGTTTATACGCCCAACCTCTTCAGAATTCGTTAAACACCTTATTGCGGTGCTCTTTAAGGCATTTTAGCGTGTATGTAAAGGCACGAATACCCCAATTGCGTAATTTTCCCTGCCAGTAGCTCCACTCGGCGGATGGAGTTGCAGAATAAAATCGATTGGTTGATTTGCAGTTTCGCGAAAAGCGTTTTTAAGCAGTGCACCTTTTTTTTTTCTTCCACATACACTTAATATTGCGTAATTCTTTTCAAAGTTAACTCTTCCATAAGATTGACCTCGTAAGGCTTCTTGCAGAGTGAGAAGGCGGCCATGTCCAATAGTATTAAATGAATAGAAAGGAAACCTCCAGCATATGCTTGTCTTTAAACTGCTTAGCAGTTACAGGAAAAGTCGAGAAAAACATTAACAACTGCCGTCTGCTAGACATAAAAGCCAGAAGCTTCTCCACAGTAGCAATAAGGTTTTCTGATAATAATTTTTCTCCTTCGTTAAGGACAACCATCTGACAACAGCTTAAAAGAAGGTCACGCCTTTTTGCGTTAAGCCCAGCAACGTGCAGGCGTGGAAACCAAAATGTGTACCGATTGTTAACAATAAAAATTCTGAAAAACTTAAAATCAAGGATAAATGATGCCTGTTTCATAAAACCGCATAATATTCTCATTTATACTCAACCTTCCAATAGAAACCATTACATGAAGCTTCGTATGTGCTGAGCACCAAGCAAGACTGTGGCGTTTGCAAAGCGAGCTCCTGAGAAGGCACAAGGATAAGTGCCTGTATATAAATCTTTAGCATCAATTTTTTCTAACACCGGAATGAGATAAGCTGCTGTTCTTCTATTGCCTTATAATAGTAGGTAGCGCATATAAGCTATAGTACACTCAAAATTATTATAGCAATTATTTTTACCATTCTTTGCAGTCAAAACACCAAGACCAGCTAATATAATCAGAATACTTTCTTCTTGAATAGAAAAAGGGCATTCATAGCCCTTAAAATATCCGAGTAACACGATATAGTTAAAAGTATTGAAACATCTAACATACAAAGCCGACTTTAAAAAAAAATTATACCTTTTCATAAATTCCTATAAGTAACTCTCTTTTTAAATAATAATCTTCAAACTTGGTTCCTTTGATTTTAGTTACATCTTCAGTCTTGGGACAATTATCTTTAGCAGGGATAGTAAGCTGGATTTCAATTCAGGACCACGTTTGTTTTGGGCTGTATACATTCGGGGAACAGACCGGATATATTAATATCTTCTTTCTTAGAAACACCATTAAAAGAATTTAAATCTTTATTTTTTTTTATAAAATTAAAATTCGAAGGGCTTATGCTGTCAACAACCCTTCTTCTATTCCCAGTTTTTTAAATTGTCGCAAATGTATTTTTGTATGAAATGAAACAATTAGATTTGTATATAATTGTTTAGATGTAGCCTTGTAGGTGCTATAGTTCTGCATATTGAAACATATGAGTTCGGTACATGGGCGAGTAAAAGAAGGAGCATGAAATGAATAAATCCCTTGAGGGGAATTATAAAGTTGGTAATTCTGTTGTGAATAAATATTTGTTGGATAAAATGGTTGCTTAAGGAGAAAGGAAGGAGGCAAATGTTTCTGAAACTAATACATAAAATTTACTAAATTAATAAAATGAAACCCGTATAACATAAGTCTGCCCTTTGGTGGGTTGATATGGGGCGAAAGGGCCTACAGGTTGACAAGCATAATTGGATCTATAGGAAAAAAACTGCCGTCAACCGGCTGAGTTATACAAAAATTGAATGGCGCGGGAATGTAGGTTCCAGTCTAATAGTGGGTTTCTGTAAACTAGATTAAGGAGTCTGTCAGCCTATAGAGTTCATCTCAACAGGAAAACGACGTAATAAATGGTTTATATTAATATATAAGATTTCTTTGAAATAGGATAGATACACCAGAAAATTGTCCAACTACACAAAATTTTCTTTTATAGTTTAATAATAAATATTAAGGAATAAACCCAAAACAAAAGTTATGTAAATATATAGAAGTATAATAAGGGGGCACGCAAAGTTAAGCATATACAAAAGCTCACGATAATATAATATATAGAACTATAGCCTAAAAGAAAGGTTAAAATTTATATATCAAACTACATGTACGTGTAACACGTGCGCGCTCTCAGCATGCTCCGCCTCTCCTGAATTTTTTTGTTAGATTTTTTGCCACGCCAAAAAAAGTAGGTACCCACCTCAAAAGGGCGCGAATCCCCCTTATTTAATTCAGTGATCTACATAAACAAAGTTCATATTTTAAATAACCTTTGTCCAAAGTTAGAGACAACTCAAACAGGAGCAATTTGGACCCTTAATATGTTAGATTTTCCACCACACCAAAAAGTGGACGCCCACCTTAATGGGACAAATAATCATTAATTGAAATATCAAGTCCAATACTCTAAAATATGCGAGGCTAATCAATGTGAGTATATTCTAAAAATAAGCGTTTTATAATTGTTACCGCTATATTAAGAGATTTGCAAACTCTTTTTAAATAATGTTCAACTGTTTTAAACTTAGTTAATATTTTACATAGCTGAAACCCTATTTTAAAAGTTAGTAAATAGTATTTTATAAAGCTATAGACACTTTAGGCTAGCTCTAAAGTTAGGTGATGTGATAGTTATTCCTATAACTCTTTAATTAGAATGTTAAAAAAAAAAAAAGTTTTCCTCTTTTCTTGTATTATATAACTATAGCCTCCGCTAAAAGGTAGCGAAGGTTAAAAATACTTGTTAACTATTAATTCAGTTACCCGCCATATACATAAACTTAAGGACACTACTTTAACCACTAAACCCGCCCTCACGCAAGCTCAGGTGAACACAAATATGGCTGGTGAGACCCTCGCAGAGAGTTTCCATATTACATTTAGGCGCATGCTACGAAACATCTCGGACGTTAGAAACATATCAAAGTGTTCCCTTAACACAGTTTACGAAACAAGGAAGGCTAGATAGGTTTTAATGCAAATTAAATTGTTTGGGCTAAGAAATTTTCAGTATGCATTAATAAAATGCCATGGTTGGTCAATAAAAAAAAAATCAAATAAGAAAACAGTATTTTCGCTAATAAACTTATAAGGTAGTTTACACACGATTAAGAGTAATCACAAGTATACTTTAAAAACTTAGACATACAAACACTACTACAGGAAATAGAAGTTAACTAAAATTATAACTTTGAAAGTTAAAAAAATTATAATAGTTGTTATAATAAAGCAATGATTATAATATTAATAAACTAACTAATAAATAATAGAAACAATAAATTTTTTATATAAATAGTTAATTAGTTATTACAACTATGAACTTAAAAAAAAAAGTCAAGCAATAGATTAGGCTTTGCACACTCGAAGTTAATAGTTCTGTTGAAATCCTCAAGACGAATAACATATTTTAAAGTTAATCCCCAAATTTTAAGTTCTTAAAAATAATTCAAATGATTGTTAGACTTGAAAGTTTTTCCTACAATTTCTCTATAAATAATATATTATTTTTTTTAGTGGGCTTAAGCTTTTACTTTTTTTCCGTAATATTTTAGCTTGTTTCTCCTACTACTAAATATATATAACTGCACTCGCAAAACTGATGTCTTTCTCGTAACTTTACGCAACTTTCATATCGTTATTATACTTACTTTTTTTAAAAATGGTTTTATATGAGAGGAATTATAACACATTGATTTAAAGTTAAATAAGCTAAGTATGGGTAATGGAGCGCCATCGTTTTTTCAAAAACATTTAAGGGGAAGGGGCGACCTAAACTTTTTATCACGCCCTTTAAGCATTTATAACTAGCATTAACCCCCAGTGAGGTCAATAGTATTTATAAAGTTACGAATGAAAGAAAACAGAGTGTAGTTTTTAGTTCTTTCAATTCTGAAATAATTTTCTTGTAACAACATAATTTTAATTGCTAACAGAGTCCAAAGACAAAAAAGCTCCGTTAAAGCGTACTAGCTTGATGAATTTATTGTGTCTCTAGAGGTCAGTATTTCTCTGGTTGCAGTTATATATGAAAAATTCGAAAAACTAGCTGTTACAAACTATAAACTAACAGCATATTGAGATCAATTCAAGTGCCTTATATACTTTGTATCTTTAATATTTTTATAGACTCAAAATAACGCCTTTTTTAAACCATTTTTTACCACAGAAATATGTAACAGTAAAGACAAGTAGACAGTAAATTATGGGAAAAGTCCGACAAGCAACAAATTTGATCTTTGTCAAAGTGTTAAAGTTAGGGTTAGTATATAAACCCGGAACACTGTGCCTTCAAGTTTTTGTAAAATTTTCTGTATATATTTATATACATAAAGGACAGCTAGAGGTACGTGGCCGGAACTCTAGTGCAAAAAAAATAATAAATGCGACTGCTTGTTTGCTAAATGAGATATTTTTTATTACTCATAATGAAGCGCCAAAGCGAATATTCAACTGTCATGAAAACTGTTTAAAATGACTTAAAAAAAAAAAATTATGAACGGGGAAGCTAGTTATAAATATTTACTAAATTAATGGCTTCACCTTCTACGCAATTTATACCTATCTGAACATTATTTTATAATTACTTTCAGGAACTAAAAATAAAAGAAGCTATAACTAGTGTGTCCCATTGTAGCAGAATTCAATATAGCGTATCAAAATCTATGTAAAAAAGTTTATTTTGAGACGAAAAGTAGTGCCTAGTATTTTATATTCATGAGAGTTACATATCAAAAAATTAACTTTTCAGTTAAATATATGGCGCCCTTTAAGGAATAGCTAAGTAACATAAAAAAAACAGATGTGGGAACGTTTCTTAACTTTTACTTTAAACTTTTTTAAAATAATTACGCAGAGCAAGCGAGATGTACAGCGTTAACTCTTCTTAGCCTAAATTACATATAGTTTTTACCAAAAGTAAAGTACAATGGGGAAAAAGTATTATCCCTTAGCTTCCCTTTCTCGACCTTTCATACAAAGTAGTCAACTGTGTACGTTATTCTTTCTTAAGCCAAAATACATATGACTTAAGTAAAAATAAACACACTGAGCAATCCCTTTGAACTTTTTTTATAATACCCATGCAAAGTAAGCATTAAGATGTATACCGTGTACCCTTCTTGGGCTAAAATAAATAAAACTAAAAAAAAAAAGAGGCAAACAGTGTATTCCTTTTGGCAAACCCTTAAACTTTTTTATAGTAAATATGCAGAGTTAGCAATATGTGCACCACCACCCTTTCTTTGTCTAAATAAATAAAACTTTTAAAAAAGACGCACCGGGCTTATCTTTTTAGCTTTCCTTTTAAGTTTTTTACAGTAATTAGGCAGAGTAAGCGATGAGATAGTACGCCACTGAGTTTTCTTAAGTTGGAATAAGTTAAACTTAAAAGAAAGAGGCACAAGGGGTTTTTATTTTAGCTTTCCTTTTAAACTTTTTTAAAGTTAGTATGCATAGAATGTACTCTATTAACCAGTCGGCTAAGCTGCATAAACTTTTGAAAAAAGAGTGGCATACTATAAAGCATCTCTTTTAGATTTCCACTAAACTTTTTTAGAGTAACTATGCAAAGTAAGCAAAGAATGATTAAACATTCTTGAGCTAAAACAAATAATACTTTTATATATAGGCACAATGTGCATTCTTTCTTTTGCTTTTTTCCCAACTTTTTTAAATAAGTATGCAGAATTATTGCTAAGTACAAAATTAACCCTTCTTGAGCTAAATTACACAAACTTTTAATAAAAAAAGCAAAATTTCTTTATATTTGACTTTTATTAATTATTAATATTTATTATAATAACTTTATAAGTATTTCATTCAAATCTTATTTAATTTTTATTCCTTTCCTATATTTTTAATATTTATAACTTATTATTATTAACATTTATTAACTTTTATTATCTTATTAATATACATAATAACTTTTTTAGCTTTCTTGCTTAATAAGTAGCCGTTCCTCTTTTTTCATATAATACTGAACCATTTAATAAGCATTTTACTTTAATATATTTATAAATCATAATCAGCTTAAAAGATAAACAGCTTTATAAAAAGTAAACACGCAACAGAACTCAACAAAACTTTTTCCCAATACCGCTGAAAGTGTTAAACAAGAAGAGTTCAACACTTCGCTATAATAATATTTTTTATTATTTTATGAAGTGCTTCACTGCTCCACAATTCAAATTTTTTAATCATATTGAGCCATCAATAACGCCTGAGTCCGAATCCGTTGGTTATACAATTCTCTATCTTTACTTTTTAAATAAAGGATAACGAGTAAATAACTTATTAGAAACTTTTAATATACATACAAGTTAATATAAATTTTGAAGGCACTAGACATACCGTTAAATTACAGTAATAAAAATTTAATAGTTAATTATAAAATTATTTTAAGAATTTGAAAAATTAATAATATTCTGTAAATATGTTTAATAATTATAATATATATTATAAGAACGTGTATTGTTCATATGCAACGGCTTGAGCCGGATCTCTAGCATTCGGTTCTTCTAAAAGAGCTTGAATTCCCAATAAAATCTTTAAAATTTTATTTATAATATTAAAAATAAGCAACAAACTTTCATAAACTTTAACTCGTTAAAGTTATTTAGTAGACAAAGTCATAATTATTAAAAATAATAATAATAAAATATATTATTTTAAATTTTTGAATTATTATTAAGAAGAGAGCAAAAAAATAATAAAAGTGAAATTATTTGTTATAAACCACAAGCAAAAGTTGATAACAATATAGTGAATATACTCAATTCTTATAATAATAAAGATAATAACAAGTAAAAAAAATATAAATCAAAACTGTTTATATAATATATCTTTAACTTTTTATAATAATGATGATACAAAATAACTTTTATTACATAATAATGAGTATAATAATAAACCTGTTATAAAAAAATAAGCACAATAAGTTATTATTGTTATCATATAACTTGCTTAATAGTAACTGCCGGGCGCCAGTCCTTTTCGGCGTTAAGTAACGACAAGCAAACCGTTCCGGAAGGAAATACGTTCGGATGGTAGATTGGCGGGTTGAAGCGGCAATTAGGCGGCATGGACGGATAATCAGGTCCAAAAGTAACGTCTAATCGGTACATTCCGCCCTCCCATAGGGTCCCTTTGCGGCCGGGGATGCCTTCATAATAGAAAATTTATGAGATTTTTATTAATAATATAAAAGAAAAGTTAATAAAAGTATATGTACTGTATATTTTTTTTATAGACCTTTCAAAATATATAAAAATATTGAGAAAAGTTTTAAAGAAAAATAAGTAAATATTATTTTTAAAAAAAGTTCGATTATAATAAAAAAGTTTATTAAAAAGGTATAAAGTTTCAGGAAAAAAAATATTGTACAAAAAAAATTAATTCAATATAAATTATTATTAATAAAAGTTTGAAAAATAAAAGTTTAGTAATTATTATTAGATATTATAGAAAAAGTCTTATTAAAAAAGGATGTTTATAATAAAGAAGAATACAAAAGTATACTAAAGTTTTTTTTAAAATAAAGAATATTTATATATATATAAGTACTAAATATTATTTTTAATAAAAGTTTTAATAGAGTTAATAAAAGTATATTTAAAAATGTAAACTTTTTTTTATATGATATAAATATAAGTTTAAACAATATCATTATATAATAGTTTTAAAAATATATTTAAAAAAAATTTTAATAAATATTATTACTAATAAAAGTTTCGATAATGTTAATAACTATTTAATAAAAGTTTTAAAAATAAGTATATTATTAAAAATTAAACTGTTATGATAAATAAGTATATAAAAGTATATATAAACTATTATATATATATATATAATATATATAAAGTAAAAAAAGACTTATAAAAAAGTATATAAAAGTATATTAAAATATTTTATTATAAAAATAAGGGCAATAAATATTATTTTATTATAAGTTTCAATAAAGTTAATATTTTATTATAGTCTTATAAAAAAACGTATAATTATAAAAAAAAAAACATTAAAAAAAGTATATAAAAGTATACGTAAACTTTTTTATGTATGTAATAAAAAAAATAAATCAATAAATATAATTCTTAAAAAAAGTTTTAATAAAGTTAACAAAAATTCAATAATTATAATAAAAGTATATTTATAGTAAAAAACATTGTAAATTGTATTAAAATATATTAAAGTTATAAAAAAGTTATTTATAGAATATATAATAAAAAATATATCGAAATCTAAACATTTTATTTTTAAAAAGTTATAAAAACATTTTAAATATAAATTCAACTGTTTATTATTAAAGTTTTAATAACTTTAATAAAGATGTTATGAAAGTTTAATAAAAGAAGTATTATTTACAATAAAAAAATTATATAAATTACATTAAAATTTGATTTAATATAAAAAAAAGTTATTTAAAATTTTTTTAATATTATTAGTAAGGCATATTATTTTATTTTTACTTCGATTATTTTATTCTATTATTTTATAAAAAAACTTTATACTTTATTGTACAACTTTATAATTTGTTTTAATTTTAAAAGTAATTTACTTGGTATTATTCATCTTATTTTATTACTTTCTTTTTTCAAATATATAAAAGTTTTAAAGTTTCTTATAATTATACTTTATTACTTTAAATTCTTAAAAAAATATTTTCTTAAAAAAACATTAAAAAAAAAAAAAATAAATTTTATTTTAATGTAAATTCATATAAAAAGAAATTATTTATAATTATTGAATCTATTTAAATAAAAATTTTTAATAGTAACTTGAAAACCATCTTAACATTAACTTTTAATAATCTATAAAAAAAATTATTAAATTATTATAAAAAAAAAATTATAAAAAAGAGCAAAAGAAGAAAATTATAATTTTTAAAATTCTAAAAAAATTTAAAACTATAAAAAACTTAATTAATATATTTTTTTATAAATATAAAATTTATTAAATTAATAACAAAAAATTTAGAGGTATTAAAATTTAAGATTAAGGCAAAAAGTTAAATACTATAAAGGCTTTTTGATTATATAATAAAAATAAAGTATCAGTTATAAATAATAATTTAAAAACAAATAAAATATTCTTAAATATTTTTGTTAGTAGTTTTTAAAAAACTTTAACAACGAAAGAAGTTACCACATTCCCAAGCGAATAAATCAAAACCTCTCCCATCGCTGGAAACTTTTGGTCTTGCATAAAATCCCTTTTATATACATATAAAAAAGTTTGTTACACTAAATAAAATAAAAATAAAAATAATTCAAAAATCTTCTATACAAGAAAATTACCAAAAAAAACATTATAAACAATGTTATACAAGAAAAAAAAAATTAATAATTAAATCTTTTATGCAAGAAAAATAAACTAAAAAAAAATTTAAAAATCTGTTATACAAGAAAAAAAAACAAAAAAAAAAACAATTTAAAATTTGTTATGCAAGAAAAAAAATTCAAACATGTGGATGATCCTTTCTCCAATTCTTCCTTTCTTCGAGTAGTCTTTTATAAGCAATCCCAGAAGTGTCTAATTTTTCCATTTACTAGTTTTTTTTTTTTTTTAAGCAGTAATAAAAATCAAGAGTCGTTATTAGAAAAGTAAAACAATAAACAAAAAGACGAGAAAAAGATTTTAAAATTTCACCAAGTAATCCCTTTCGCCTTCCAAACTTTTCAACCTCAAACAGATAAGCATGCCACTTTTAACTATAACGGAGCTCAGCTGAATTTTGCCTCATCAGTTTTTTGTGAGTGTACTTTTATTAAGTTGCTTATTAGCAAATAAGTTGGTTTCAAACTTTTATTAGTGTTCCGTGTAATTTTATTCATATATCTGCAAACCTAATAAAATAAATTTATTTATATAAAATACTAATAAGTACGTGTGTTTATTTTAAACTTTCATCAGAGTTCCTTACGGACTTAATCATGTTAAAGCAAACCTGATAAAATAAAGTTTCTTATAAGTAAAACCTATTATTTAAACTATTCTATATTCATTGCAAATTCATTTACATAATGCCACTAATAAGTATATGTTTATATAAAACTATTAGAAATTCATGTCAATTATATCACTGCAATTTTTAATTATTAGAACCATATATTCAATGTAAATTTATTTATATAACGTTACCATAAGTATATATGTTTATATTTAACTTTTATTAAAGTTCTATATTATCTTAATTAATTCAAAACAAATTAGCGTCTATGAATTTCCTTATAAATATGTTAATTTTAAATTTTTATTAGTGCTCCATACTTTTTAAATATAACAATGCAAACTTTATAAACTAAATTTACTTATAATTAAACATGTTTATTAACAACTCTTAGTTTTCCAATTTATTTTAATTATATCATTGCATATATATTTATATAAAGTTACTTATAAGTAGTTATGCTTATTTAAAACTATAGCTCCATACTATTCCATACATCTGCAATTTTATTTACACAGTTATTTATAAGTAAATATGATTATTTTAAACTCTATTTATTGTGCCATATAATTTTAATATGTTCTTACAAATTTCACAATATGAATTTACTTATCGCAAATATATTGATTTTAAAATTTATTTCGTGTGCCATATTATCTATTCCCATCAATGCAAACTAGTTTATGTAAAGTTATTTTAAGTAAAAGATGAATATTTAAAACAATAAAATTTCAACTTTTTCTAATCTTTTATTGCAAACTAATCCAAATAAAGTTACTTTTAAGTAAATTTTTATATATTAAAAACTCTTGCCCGTGTTTATAACTAATTTTTAGGTATTTTACTACCAAAGTAATATAAAAAGGTCTGACAACGATAGCACCGGCCAACGCGATTACTTTTCCGAAGTCCCTTTACTCGGATTTGCAGATGAGAGTTAGTCTTCAGTCCTAACACCTTTTGTATCTCATTTCTAGTTATGTACTAAAACTAGTGGTAATGAACGCTTCTTACGTCTGCCATTTGAAGATGTCCTCCGTGTGCATTCGCGCAACTCGAAGGGGTGTGCCGCCCTGAACGCGCAAATCCCCCTCAACGGTTAAAAGAACGAGCTCACAGTAAATCCCTAGGAGGACGAATTCAAAGTCTTTTCTTCAGGTAGTTGATATGTAAACAACTGAAACTCCTGAGTTCGCATGATCGCTGTTATTGAGCGGTAATCGTTAGCTGTCTTAGGAAATATCTTGATTCCAAGGTGGATATCTTTGACCCCGGGATATTTATGCCGGTGGTTTGCAAAAGATGGATTAGAAAGGGACCCTTGTTTTTCGCCTAGGGTAACGGGAGGAATCTTTCTTTTACGAGGCCCCACTTCATTCGATCGGCCAATTTTCTTAGGAGCGCTGCCAGAAGCACTACCCTTCTCATTGTCTACGTTGTGCTGTAAATCTTTTAAAAGCTTTTCCTAGTCTCCGTTTACTTTTCACTACTCTCATAACTCTTATCTAAACTATTATAAGTTATATTACCACCATGATAATAAATTATTACTAAAATTTTTACCACTACTTAAATTATTAATATTACTAATAGTGTGGTCGTTCCGGCTATATTATTAATAGAACGCTATTATGAGAAGTATTAATATTACTACCACTACTACTATTACTACTAGAACCTACTTAACCTTTAAGAGTTTGATTTCCGGTTAATTGTAAGTTCACGCTTTCTTCTAATATTTCAAAAGTCCGGGACTGATCTAGAATTTGTAAAGCCGTGTAACCCTTAGTCATTATACCAACAGACCCTTTCGTGCTCATTGAGTTTATCTTTGGTAGAGTCTAACTCTCTTCTGAGTTCTTCGTTGGCAGCTAAATACAACAGCGATCAAGGTTCACAGCTCTTCTTCATTAAAGGGACCCAATTTAAAAAACAGATAAAACGTAGATAAATGAATATAATAAAGAGAAAAGAGTTTATTAATTATAGTAATAATAATAAATTATATATAATGTTATAATAAGCTTCAACAAATCTCAACCGTAGTAAAAAGTAGTCGAGGTTCACAGGCCTCATCCATAAACGCCAAGAGGGTTGTGTGTGACCAAAAAAAAGGGAATTCACTATTGCATACGATACAGTTATTTACACTAAATATGATTTTTCTATTAATACTTTATATCGATTATCGAAAAGTATACTTTTTATATTTACTATTTACATTTGCTATTAAAACAACTATATTTTTTTTGTATCTTCTTTTTTAAAAAAAACATAGATTACGACCCATAATTAATTAATTAAATACTACTCCTCATCTCGTACGTTAACTTTATTTTAAAAACTTTGCGGTGGGAAAAATTAAGGCTACTATGGATATATTTTATATAATTTATTGTAAACTATTAAAAAATATAAATTGTTAAACTTATTATATGGATTTATTTTATATAATTTATTGTAAACTGATAAAAAATACAAATCGTTAAACTTATTATTATATGAATTTATTTATGTCACTTTATATAACAAACAATGTAACTTATATAACTATTAGTAATATTACATATTCATAAATATTTATTATAAAGTGATAAAAAAAAATAATTTGTAAAACTTATTATATTAGTTTATTTATGTTACATTATTTTATATTGTAATTTTATATAATCTTTTTAAATTAAATTTAAAAATATATTGTGCTTCTAAAATTGATAAAGGAATAAATCTTCTATAAAAATGCAGTGATTTGTATTAAAGAAAGGATTTTATAATATTGGCCTTTAAAATTTTATTAACAACTAAATTTTTTTTTTTTTTCATTAAAAGTATAATTTATTGAATAAAAATGAGTTTTATAATATTGGCAGTCTAAATTTATTAACAACTAAATCTTCTATAGTTGCAGCACTTTAAATTAATTATAATATTGGCTTTTAAAATTTAAAAACAATACAAAATTTAAAATGCAATAAATTAAAATAACAAAATTGAGTTTTCTAAAGTATTGACCTTCTAAAACTTATTTTGACCACTAAATTTTCTATAAGAGAGTTTATTATAAAAACTGAGTCTATTACTAGATTAGCAGTCTAAAGCTTATTAACAACTATATCTGCTATTAATGCATTAATTTAAAATGTTGACATTCTAAAATTAATTATCAATTAAATCTATAAATACAATTATTTATTAAAAAATTGTTTTTATTATAACATCGGCCATCGAAAACCTATTAACCACTAAATCTTCTATTGAAGTAGTATTTGAAATAATAAAAAATTGGCCCTCTAGAAGTTATAACAACTAAATCTTCTTTTAAAGCAGTAATTTAAAATATTTAAATATTGGCCATCTAAAATTTTTAAACAACCAACTCTTTTAAATTTGCAATAAGAGAATAACAAAAGTGAGTCTCTTAAAATATTGGTCGTCGTAAAATTATTTTACAACTATAATTTCTATAAATGTAATAATTTATAGTGAAAAAAAGAGTTAATTATTAAACTGGAATTCTAAAATTTATTATAACTAAATCTTCTATTGATGAATATTTTAAAAATAATTATAACAATGGACTTCGAAATTTTAGTAACATATAAATCTATAAATGCAATAAATTATAATAAAAAAATGAGTTTATTATAATATTGACATTCTAAATTTTATTAACAACTAAATCTTCTGTATATGTAATAATTTATAATAATAAGAATAATTTAAAAAATATTAAACAATTTTTATTTTATTTTTACTAGTAAAATCTATTCCACGTGTTCATCGTATAAATCGTCAATGTTCACAACGATCCAATCATCTGAAAGATCAACTGGCCTTTTCAATACAAACACCTAAAGAAGATCAAATACTAATAATAACGAAAGTAAATATTTAAATAAATATTATAAATAATAAAAAATGATAAACAATAATAATAATTAATAATTAATAACAAGAAGCCATATGTATTAAAATAAATTATCCTAAATGATAAATAATAATCAATAAATAATAATAATAAATAGATATTATATATTAAAATAGATTATAATAAATTATAAATAATGAAAATAAATAAATATTAAAATAAATTATAATGAATAACAATAAATAATTAATAATAAAATTATAATAATAATAATATATATATTAAGTATTATAATAAATAATATTAATACTAAGTATTAAATAAGAATTTTAGTAAAAAAAAATAATAATAAATAAATAATAAATAATCACAGTAATAATAAAAAATAAATATGAAATATTAAAATAAATTATAATGAATAATAATTGATAATTTAATAATGAATAATGAACAAATAATAATAAATAATAACTAATAGACTAATATAGGATAAATAATTAATATTAGCATAAATAATAAAATAAGTAAACAATAATAAATAACAATAATAAAGGCGCCTATAAAAAAGTAAGTAAGAAAAATTAATATATATTTTAAAAGATGAAAAATTAACTAATAATTATATATAGCATTTTTAATAATTCATGTAATAAAAAAGATTAAATTCACTAAATTTTGTTTTGTATAAGTATATTTACTTAAAATAATGAATTTTAGTTTATGATTTCGATTTAAATTTTAACATCTAATATATAATATTATATTTATTTATTGTTTATAATTTATTATCAACATTTTAATGAAAATAGTTTATAATAACGAATTTTATTTTATTTATTAGTAAACTTTTCAAAAAAAACATTGATTTTACAATAACTCGTTTTTTTGGCTACAAATAACCCCAATTGTTGGGTTATAAACTTAACAAGGCTTTTATTTTTGTAAAAAAAATTAATATAAAAAAAATATTCCTGAAAGAAATCCCCAACTGTTGGGGGCACAACAATTCATTATAAAGTGATAATGTAAAAGTCATCTAATATTAAGAGACAAAAAAATCGCGCATTTGGTAAGTTTTATAAAAAATATAAAAACTTTTAGTGAATAAAAGTACCCCAACAATTAGACATAAAGAAGTATACAAACCAAAAAAATATTAAGAGCTTACATTATACTTTACAAAAAAAAATTCAGTAAAATTATTTATAAAAAATCCAACAACAAAAAAAATTACTTAAAAAAAAATTTATTGAAATTTATAATAATAACATTGCAGCTGGCTAACTTTTATATATAAAAAAAGGGCATAAATTTTAAGGAAAAAGAGACCGATTAAATTAAGATTTATATTTTATTTTTAATAAGTCAATAAATATATATTAAAAAAAAGACAAAAAGATCAAAAAAAAATTTAATAGTGAAACTTGCTCGTCCTCATCATCGTCAAGAGAAGTAGTAGACACCACAAGCACGTGGCCCATTTCAGACCTTTTTAATAAAAATGTTATTAATCGGGTAATTTTTGTACTAAAATGCGACTATTAAAACCAAGAAAGGCGCCATATGATTTTATTGGGTATTTTTATATCATTGCATTTCCATTCGTCATTTATGGAATCGAAGTATAAAATCCAAACCATTCCAATATCGTGATCCTAAACTCACGAATAACAACGAAATAAAATATGAAGTGTTATAAAAAATATATATTTTTTAAAATTTAGGATCATAAAAATTATTAGAATTAATAAATATTATAGTCGAAACCATTCCGCAAGCACCAATCATTGGTGGAGAAATTTTACAAGGAGAGTAAGCAATATCTTGGATCCAATAGTTGTCGAGCATACGATAATGCGGATTTAGATTTACGGTTGAATTTCCTCTGATAAAAACATTGAAAAAGTTTGGTCGGCGAGGGTGAAGGTTTAAAAAAAAATAACCAATAAAAAATAAATAAAGATATAAAGAATTTTACTAAAAAAATTATTTTGCGAGTAATTAAATGATTAATCATGACTGCCAAATAAAAAATACGTAATATGTACACTACAAAAAAATTAATGAAAAATTAAAAATTTTTTAAAGAAAGAAAAAGGGTTGAGGAAATTGAAGAAAAACGTAATGCTACAACATTTAAAATTACGAATAATATAACTTTTATAAAAAATAAGACGTATTGGGCAGTGGTGACCTAACAGTACATAATTAGCGGATTGTTTGCAATGCAGTGAAAAAAATGGTAGAAAGAAAGTTGTATTAATAAATAAATAGAAACTATACTTTTCTAGATAAAAACAGAAAAATGTTATCATAAAAAGCTTTAAGATTTTTAGAAAATCTACAAAAAATATAATGACTTTATAATGTTTATGAGTAACTTAAAGAAATGTTCTTTTTATTGGTTAATCTTGACATAAAAATATTCACAAATAAAAAAAGCTTAAACCGCAGTAGCCAATTAAAAAGTATAGAAAGCATTCACATGTTTTTCAATGTAAACTGTATTCTTTACTGCAGCCAAGAGCAGATGTTACCATTGGAGAGACCCGCCAATAATATGCTTTGAATTTTTGATGAAACAATACTCGTGCTTAATCGGCTACCAAGTAGTAAAAACTTTTGTTAAACGACACCAAAATTTAAAAAGTAACAATATATTTTATAAGTGTTTCAACGTGGACTTAAAAGGCCTTCTTTGTAATAAAAAAGGACTTATTTCCTCAATATAAATATTTTGGAATATCTTAAAGTGCCATTAAGAAGAAATTTAAAGTAACGAATTAAAAATTTTAAATTCATAATTTTTGAAATCAAATAAAAAATATTTTTTTATATTTTATTATTATATAAAATAGTGAAAGATATGTGGTTTCTGATTGGACAAGAGACGGTAAAGCAGGGTTTTAATAAACTGCTCTGCACATTATTAAGAGCAAGATTGTCATCATAGAAAGTAATTAATTATAAAAGTGAGACTTTCAAATTTTCTAATGCTCATTGGCTGCTATTCATTTTAACACGGCACTTATATTGGTAATAAAAGTCAATATATTTTTCATGATCATTTCATTATAATTCTCGACTTTTAACAAACCCTACCAATCACAGGAATTAAAAAGTATAAAAGAAAAAATAATGAAATTACTTATTTAAAAAAAGGCTTCAAATAAAAGTAATTAATATAGCACAACTCTTATTTTTTTTTTAATACAAACCATATAATAACTAATAAATTATTAAAACTTCCAGTTTTTGCTACTAAACAGGTTAACGTGTTGTATACACCCTCGTGCTTTTTTTATTAAAATTTCTTTAAGGAAAAGTTCAGCAAATGTAAAACTTAAAAGACAGTAAATTTAACGAAAGGAAGAATAATAATTCGAACAATAATAAATACATATAAACTTTAAAAGTAATATTAAAAAAAAGTTTTATATAAAGAAAAAAAAAATAAATAATAACTTTTCTATACTAAAATAATAATAATTAAACAACACTACGATATACAATTCTTTCACGTGGTATAATAACCATCCTCAAAGCAAAGAGCACCCAGTATACAAAATTGCACCAAATAATGTGTTATAAAATTCAAGTTATAAAAAAATCCACTAAAAATTTTACAGCTCGTAATATATCATAACGCCGTTGGACGAGGCAATCGCTATGTGGAGACCCAGAGGGGACCAATCAACGGCGTTGCAAGAAGATGTCGAGCAATCAATTGAAGAAGTGTTTATAATAGACAAGGAAAGATCTGTACAATAATAATAGTAATACTAATAGTATATAAAAAATAATAATAATAATTAATAATAAAAAGACACCGTTAAACTTATCGTTCACTAAAAACTTATAGAGCTTAGCAACGCCAGAAGCCAAAGAAAATGCTAAATAGAGCTCATCAGGCTTGGAAAATTCGGTGTAAAATGGCGCCCATTTTACGCTGAACGCATAAATTATAATGAAAAAAGAAATCAATAAATTTTGCGTGTCTAAAAAATAGTTAATATATAAATAAAAGTATTATAATTTACTTTTTTAAAATTAAATAAATTCTTAAATTTATAATTACTAAAATTTTTTTGAAAAGTGATATAAACAAAAGAGTAATAAACTTCAGAAAATAATATATAAGATAAATAAAAAGCCTAAATTTAGTTATAGAATTAAAATTATTATAATTAAAACAGAATTTATTGTTCAACTATAGATATTTTATTATTTTTACTTTTGATAATCAATAAAATTCATTTAGAAAGAAGAATATAAAAATATATAAAAAAACTAAAAGAAATAATAAAAAGTAAATAAAAAAATTTTACCAAAAAAGTATAATATATAAAAAAATTATTAAAAAAAATTAAAAAAAATTATATAATTCAATAAAATAGAATTACTTTAAATTTCCTTTTAAAGAGTAAATCTTACAACTTTTTATTATTTATTACCATATTTTACTGTTATTATTACAATTTTTACTGTAAACTTCAATGAAGCGCTAAACAACAATCAATCAAAGTAAATAACCACGTGACCGCGCTCCCGTTTTCTATAGTCCACGCGCAAAACCAATCAAAATGCGTATTTTCATTACTTTCTCCATTTTTGAAATCAAACGTTAAAAGATTTCTTTTTTGCGCCCATATTTTCACATCTCCATCTTCGGAGCAAGAAGCCAAAAGAGGGATGCCGTGCAGAGGATGGCACCAAGAAAGCTATAATAAAAAACAATAAATAATAAAATTTTGGTTAAAAAAATAATTATTACTATAAATTAAAAAAAATTAAAATAATTTAATTTAGTATGAAAATTTAAAAATTAAATAAAAATAGTTTATAGTAAATGAAATTTATATAAATTAAAGAAAAATAATAGTAAATATATATGTATATAAATGATAACTATAGAAAAATTATAGAAAATTAAGCAAAATTTTAAAAAGCAGACCAAAAAATACTGAATAAATCCCAAATTCAACAAAACTTGTAACAATCAAAAAAAAAATTTAAATTATATAACTAAATTTAAATCTAAAATTATAATAAGCGAGCCATAAATATTTGGGGAGGAAATTAATTATTTTAACTTCGCTTATCAAATATAAAAGTCTGAAAAAATTATTTAAAAGTAAAAATTTGTTATTATTAATCAAAAAACGAATTAAATAAATTAAAGATTTGTTACAAAAAAATTTTGTAAAAAATTAAAATTAAAATTAAAAAAGGAAAATAATTAATTTGCTCAAAATTTAAAATGTTTATATGGATTCTATAATATAAGAAAGTAAAATTATATCATAATTGAAAGCAAAATATAAAAAATTTATAATATATAATAATTTAAAGAATAATTATAATTTTTTAATAAACTATAAGCTATTATAAAGTTAAAAAAACGAAGAATGAAAAAAAAAACTAATTTTGTTGCATAAGAAATTTATTAGAAAAATTATTTTTTTTTAATTTAAATTATAATTATTTTGTTGTATAATTTAATAATAGAAAAAGTAAATCGCTTAACACCTCCCAAACGGGGCCGGTGTGGCCTCTTAAAGTTGCTGTGTGTTGAAATTTATTTAAATCAAAAAATCGATTATGCTCAGAAGAAATATTAGCCTCTTCGTAGCTTTCCTAAATAAAATAATAAAAAAAAGTAAGTTTAAAATTAAATATAATTTAATAATAGGAAAAAAAAAAATAATAAATAACGTGTGATTAGGTTTGTTTAGAAAATGAAAGATACGTGTTTTTAAAAAAATAAGTATTTTAATAAATTTCTCATTTATTTAAATTAAAATACTTAAATTTACAAAAGTTTAAAATGTTTTAATGGAAAATACTACAAATAAGAAGTATATAAAAAAAAAACATTTAATACGTTTATATTAATCTTATTATCCGCTATGTATTCTCGTATAACAATTGTTTTATCCGAAGAGCAAGTAGCAAGTTTGCGACCAAAATAATCAAATTGTACATCGTGCTAAAATAATTATAGTTTATACTAAAAATACGCAAAAAAAAAAGTTTAAAATAAACAAAATGTATAAGTAATGAAAAATTAAGAAAAAGAGACAAATAAATACTAATTTTTCAAGGTGATCTGAAAGAAAGAAAGAGTCACAATCTGGCATTACTTTGTAATGGTATTTAGTAAAAGGTGTGTAAACCAAAATAGCAAAAAGGGTTCCAAACTTTTTATATTTGTGTATTTACAAAAGTAAAATGTAAATATTAAGTTTCACTCGTACGCCGCAGTTTTTTTTAGGGCAAAGGGTGGGAAACTCTAAAACGAAAATCTTTAAAATTTATTAAGTACTTTCTATATAATTGATAAAATACTCCTAAACTATAGTGTATCTTTTATTTTTTTACTTAAAAACTTCAGACCTGCTAAAAACGAGAGTGTTAACTTGTAAGGATTTGTGGAATCAAAAGATATTAAGAAGGTAGCTGTTCACGTTAAACTCTTTTTTTTAGTTGAAATTTAAAAGAAACTTATTTTAACAAATTTAATATATTAAATGTTTTTGTTTGAACAGGCTTTGATTGATAATAACAATAACACTAACGTATATTTTAATGTTTGTTTTGCAGTTATATTTTCTTATTAAAAAAAAAAGCATGGATATTTTTAATATAACATTTAAGAGTATTGCTCTAATGTTTTACACAAATAAATTTCTGCTTTTGATTTAAGATTTCTAGTTTAAATAAATTTAAGCAACAAACGCAAGTAATCTAAACTTTTATATGTGTCCATCAATACTTTCGTTGAATAAAGATATGCTCTTGTAAATCTCTAAGCTCTTTTGATCCGTAACGTTTACATTTTGTACCTTTTTTTATCTCAAGTATGCAAGCTGCTAGCACGATCAGGTAATTTAAATAGTGGCTTCAATTTTTCTGTTCTAGTACTGCAGTGTTTTGTGATACTAAAAAATAGTTAAAAAAATACTAATACAACTTCTCTTTCTTTATTTAAACCTGGGCGTCATAGATTGATATCACCTTAACTATAAATTCAAGACGGGCTGATTTTTTTTTTAAAGTATACTTTCCGTTTATTTTTTAACAAAACTTGCAGTTTAAAAGGAAGGCAAACTTTAAGTACACGAAATGTAAAAAGGTCCTTAGTGATGATTGCAAAGCAAAGATGTGCCTAAAATCTACCTTTAAAATTAAATTTAACGATTGTTTCTTTTGGCAATTTATTTCTGATTTTAATATTTGACTCGGGGGGTTCACGACTACGTTGCCAGCGCAAAGCTACTTATTTTTTGAAAAACCTCTTTGATTTCAAATTTTTACTAGTTACATTTTGTTAAAAGCACCACGTAAAAACTAAATTTAAATTATAAAAAGGAATTACAAATAAAAAAATTTGAATGTAGTTTAAATTATGAAGCGGAGCTAAAATAAAGTTTTTTTTGTAGCAACTTACTAATGGTGGTTTATATATATTCCTGTTTTTCTTTTACCCAGAGATGGTTGGTATTAACTGAATAACGTTTAAATAGTATAAATGTTTTCTGGTTTAAAAAAGTTATAGACTTTATATTATATTTCTCTTTACTTTATTTTTATTAAATACAATTTATTATGGAGTAAAATTTAGTTTTGTTAACTTAACAAGAACATAATAGAGGTAAAAACACCGTTGAATTAATAGAAAAAAGTTGGAAAAAATAGAGCTTAATTGTAAGCAATAAAAAAGAAACAGAACGAGTTTCAGATCTGAAAAAATAAAAATGAATAGAAAACAACTTAAAAAAAAATTAAATTCTTTTCGCACCAAACTTCGCCTTAAATATCCTATGTGCGTAGTCAAAAAGAGACAGCTAATTAACTTGTTTATTAAATCTTTTTATCATAATGCTTTATATTGTCAGGTTAAAGGTTGAAGTCCTTAAAGTAAATTTGCGTCACTCAAGATGTTGCAATTGGGATTCAAAAAATCTAGAGAAAAATATTAAACAAGACCATAAAGCTAAACAAAAAACTGGGAAAGACGTAAATTTGACAATTCTGTGCTTTCACGAATAAAACTATTTCCTTGTTTTGAATTGCATATGTGCATATACTGCTTAAAATATGGCTTAACATTTCTAATCAAAATTAGGAAAAACTATATAAAAACGACTCGATTTACTTGCTAATAAAGTTCTACTTTATTAGAATTTTTTTCCCTCTCTTTCTGCATCTAGTTCGTTTCGTTACTCATTTAGTTTGACTGAGTCTTGCTGTAATAGTAATAAACCGAAATAGTGTTATCTATATATGTATATCTTTATATCTTTCTCCGCCGAAGGTCTCCATAACTTCGTACCGTTTGTATAAATACAAAGATCCAGGAATTGTATTTTTCCACTCTTCATAGATACTTTGGTCTGCTACCACATGAAACGAAATCTTAGTGGAACGAGTTTTGTTTTTATATTTAGATATGAGATTTCTCACCATACCTTCTTACAATACCTGGGAGAGAGGTAGGGTATATATATATATTCTTAGTAAAATAAGTTTTATTATACTTTTATTAAACACTTGTTAGGTGTTAAAATATATTATAACAAATTTAAGGAATTGCAAGGTCTGCCCCCCGTAGTTTGTTTCAGTCTGAGTGACGATGGCAAAGCCATTTTCGTGTTGGCAATAAAAAAAGATGCTCAGCTATCTTATATGTAAGATCCAGGTTAATGACCGGTATAAAAAACTTTTAGTTAAAAAATTAATTATAAGGTAAAAATTGAAAAAGTCAAGACTTTATTATAAGTGAAATAGAAACTGCTCACTCCACAATTTAAAATCGCTTATTTACCCGTTAACGGCTGGCTTATTAAACAAGTGTACGATAAAAATTTCCTATTTTACTTTTCTTTCGTGTTGAGTGCCTTCACACATCTACTAAAAAATCCAAATAAAGGAAAAAAAAGAATACAAACTTTGTGAGTAACGGGCAATCCACAAGCCTGGAATTATTAATATTACCTATAATACAATTGATTAAGCCTTTATTTGTTATTAAAAATTGCTACTCTTTTTTTAAAATCGAGTTTAGGATTACTCTTGGTCCGCGTCTTTAATGCATGCCTAAATACTGTCATCAATATAACTTACACACGTGAACTGTTATTTAATTACTCTACGTAATTAAAAAAAAACGTGATGGTCAAAGAATTTTTACTTACTAAAGTCTTTCATGTATAAATCTGAGTAACATAAGATAATAAGTAAAACACTCCAATATTATAATTATTTTTCTTTTTTAACACTATTGACTTCTTTCAGCACTTCTAATTTTTTTATGTGTATAAAGACTTTTCAAATCTTTTATATAATTTTCCTTTTCTGAATTATCTATAAAATTAAAACAGCTGCCTAAATCGACCGAGAAAGGGGTTAACACCCTTACTTTACTTTTTTTTCGTCTTACTTTAGTAGAACAAGCTAGTTAGCTATCCTTACTAGTAAGCTAGTTAGTTAGTTTCGTTCTTCTAAAGTAGAATTCTAGCATTTTTAAGGTAACTTTAACTTTCTCGTCTCTTTGACGGCTTTAAAAATGGTTGGTGTTGGGATAGCATCATCTTCTGAATACGATACAATAAACAGAGAGGCCGAGGTCTAGCATTTAAGCTCTTGGTTAGGGTCTGCTCTCTTTAACATTAAAACAGAAGGTCGTTGTAAGATTCTCTTAAGTGACCGTTGTGTGTCAAGGTTTATTGATTAAAGGAATAAAGGACATTGGTAAAAGTTCTTCTTCCTGTGCGTTCTAGGTTAAATAGTTTTCTTAAATACTTAGATTTAACTAACAAAATTAACATGCTCCCTAGAGTGCGGCTGTACCATTACTAGGCGCAGTGCACGTTGAAAAAAAGTTATTTCAACCGTCAGATTAGGATAAGATCCCTTGTCGGGGAATAGGTTAGCACGATAAAGATGGTACTTCTAAAGATGTGCATTGACTAAGTAAATAAGTATTTTTCATGAAAGAGCGGTATTCAAAAAAGTAAAGCTTTTGGGGACATTAGCTTAATTATAATTTTATAAACTTATGTTTGTTGCTCCATTATTATTATTTTATAAATTATTTTAAAAAATTTTTATGTATTATCACTTTTGATGAGTACCTTAGTAAAGTTTTTGTTAAGCATAGTACAAGAAGGGCTTTGCTATCTGTAGTAAGATCTAGGGTATTAGGAATTTGCGCACTTAAAGATTAAGGAAATAGAATTTTTAATTTTTTCAAAAAAGTCCTATAGGGTAATATCATCAACTATCTAGAAGTCAATCAGTTTAACAGGTTGGAATACTTTGGAGTAGAATTTATATATAAATCTTAATGTTATTTTTTTCTCTACTCTATATACCTATCGTGCAAAATTATTTCAATGTTTTGCATTTTTTGGTTTAATACATAATAACTTTTCAATAACATAATGGATTACTTTAAATTTTATCTACAGTAACTTTCTATGTTCTAGCTACATTTTATTAATACTTGATCTTATATTAGTTTAATATTCGAGAAGATATGAGCTTGTAAAGTTGAAAGATTTTAGAAACAATATTGTACGTAGGAAAAATTTAATTTAGTAAACGAGGTTGTAATAATTAGTATAGCTCCCTTTTGCCAGAATCACTTCTTTTATCCTCTTTGGCATACTGGCAATCAGGTTGTAAGCATTGGATCGGTGTTATAGTTCCCATTTTGATTGTACACGTCTCCAATGCACATCCAAGTCAGCAGGAGCTGATTAGTATGATCTCTATTTTCTCAAGACAACCCATGCATGCTCGATGGAGTTGAAATCAAGAGAATGCGGGAGCCAGTCTAGCACTTGGAACGACTGTAATTGGAGCATTGGTCACACCGATGGTGCTGCATAAAATAGGGAATTATCCTGCTGAATAACCATTCTACCAAGACCAAGGCCATAACAAAATCGCATCTTCTGGGTAGGTCATACTTAATAACGTCTAAATCGCGTGCTTGCGGTGATGCTCCCGTCACTTTTTTTTCTACATATATCCGACCCCCTTAGATGTTATACAGGGCTAAATAATAATCTATCCTTCATTATGTTTATATATTTGACCACCTGGTGATCAAGAGTTCAGTAATCGCCGGATCGCTTCCCACACCACCTAATACCATCTGGACCATCTCGATTGATCTTGGTCTCATCCCGAAAAAATTACTTTTCCCAGTCAGAAATGGACCAATTTTCTTACTTCTTCGCAAACTAAAATTTAGTCGCCTCTGACGGTCTGTCAAAGTGGGTTTAATTAACTTTCTTTTTGATTGGCGACTTGCAGAACGCAATACTCTCGATACAGTCGATCTTGAAACTGTTCTATCTAATGTGGTTTCTAGGGTTTTTGAAGCTTTTTGTGCAGATTCTATTGCACCCAGTGTCACTTGTCGTACAAATGGAGATAAATCCAGGTTTTTCAAGATCTTTGGACGCCAGGTTCATTGCAAGGACACTATGGATCATATTGAACTTTCGTTCGGGATATTGTGGCCTTATTGACAATACATTCACGATCGATCTCAGTATAAGGCTTACCTTTATATAAAGGACATTCTACATCATTTTCTTCATTGATTTAAAGTTTAAGTATTATTGAATTAAGGTCTCCAAAGAATCTATCCTTTATAGTCACCGAAACGTTTAAAAAAAACCCTATGATGGATGATCATAAAAATTTAGTAGAAAGGTTGAAACTACTTTGCACGAAGGGGGCCACGTGCAAAATCATTTCGCTTAATGCTTAAACTTTAAATGTGATAGAGTTAAGAAAGCAATTCCTCTAATATAAACTGCATTAAATAGAACTCAATCTAAACTCATATATATATAAGGGATTAGTATAACCAATAATTAATTAAAGCGTTATAAAATTTTACGAATAAGTATAAAACAGAAACAATTTTGAACGATAGTGTTTATAAGCAGTTATTTTCAAAGAATGTACATGCTAGAAAGAATTTCTCACTGTGAGCTAAGCGTTCAATGAAAGGTAACTCTCAATATTCTGGCGAAGCGCCAAGACTAATTTTGTTTTAGATGGTGAGTGCTTAAGTGCTAATGTTTGCACAAATTTGGCGATACTTATAAAAAGATATAAAAATATAGCAGATAACGTTAAAAGGCAAAGAAAGTACTCGCCTATGTTATAATTCTGGGTTAATTGTTTAGAAATTACATATAAAAATTTTACTTTAAAAGGATTATAAAATTACAATATATATTAATTCTATAATAAGCCATGTGTCGTAAGAGTGTAAAGTTTCCTTGCTATATCTAGCTAAAAGTAAGCCTAAGAAAAGTAACACAACCTGCTAGCACTTAGAATTAATTTATCAGGCCCACTGCCAGTAAAACATAGTTTTCTAATTTATGTAAGAGCCTAATCAGTAAAACTGGCTATCAACAAAGAATTAAAGTATGCATTATATAAATGTTGTAAGCTTTAAACATCAAGAAAGCACAATGAAATTTTAAAGATAGGAATTTTTATGGGAAAGTGAAACGAGTTAGCATCCTCGTAAAGGTTATCCACACAATTAAAAGAATTGTATTGAGAACTACCTTTATGTTGTTAAAGTTTACCCATATTTCAACTATTTGTTCCATTTAAAATTTAATAAATTAGCTCATAATTGTTGCTAGGTTTTAAAAAAAAACCAATGTTTTTACTTTTAAATTATTTATCGTGAGATAATTTTTCCATAAAGTGATTTCTTATTTTGTTGATTTAAAAAATCAATTATTAAAACATCTTAAGGTATTCAATAACAATATTTTAAATTAGTTTTATAAAATTTATAGCTTTCTATATAACATATAAGTAGATCATGGTCTCTGGCAGTAAACACGTAGTAGTAAGCAATGGCACTGTTGGAATTAAGTCTGATAAATCACGCGCTATATCACATGGCTGTGCATATGTTTTGTATTTGTGCTCATATCACGTGACTTTTGTCGCCAGTTTTTTAATTTTTCGGATCACTTCCCTAGAGGCGTGGATACCCTTCCTTAATGCTCCTTCACTTTTTATCTGTTAGTCTCTGTAAAATTACTTTATCAACTAAATTGGATCATGAAGTCAATACTATGAAAATTAGTTTTCATTAATTTATCCGAAAGTGCGTCCTTTTTCTTTGTGCCTTTCAGCTTGGTTAAATTTGATCAAGTTGGTAATTATATGTATGAAGAAAATTAATTTAATAAAAATAAAGCACAGTATTTTTGGCCACCCACTTAAAATTGGTAATTTTTTGCTTCTAAATTTCTTTGGAAATGGTCTCTTAATAGACAACATTGCTTTTATTATTTCCACATTTTCTCTTTGTAGCCAATATGCTGAAAAAAAAAAATTATTAATAGGTTAAATTTTTTTTTAAGGAAGTAGCTTTTCTTTATACCAATAAAATTCTCTATCTTTAGCTATGAAGTTAAAACTTATACTTTGATAAGATCTTTCGGTTGCTAAATTATTCATTATCTGCGTTTTTTGAATGTGGAACCATGTTTAAAATAAAACTTTCGCTGTATTACCACCTTTAAAATATCTATAAAAAAAGGAAATAGAGGAGTAAATTTATAGTTCATTTTTTAACTAATACATTTTTAAAGTACAAACATCAACTATCTAACGCTTTAGTCAAGGCTCTTGCTAGTTTTGAGAGCTATACAAGATTTATGTATTAGCCCACCGATTTTCAATAAAAAAGTTATGAAAATATATTACAAAATACTATTTATTTAGGAGGGTAGCGTGCCTTTAGCTTTTATTTTCATTTTATCCTTTTTTTTTAAAAAAAAAATGCAAGTTACTTCACATAACTTCCTTAATGTACTTGAAGATTTCGAAAAATTACTTTCATCTTGTGAATTTTATTCTATAGATGAAGAGATGACCGGTAAAATATAGATTTGTAAACTAGATTTTAACAAGCTGAATAACTTTTTTAAAATTACTATTTTTGTTTTGTAGTAATTTTAATCTTTCTCTTTTTCTGTCAAATATAAAGTTTATTATTAATTTAATTTCAAGTCAATTTTTCAATAACTTTTGAAAGTATATTCTTCTTTAGCCCGTTTATTATTAAAGTTACTAACGATTTTTGCAAGCTTAATTTTTTTTATAAATTGTTAATTTTTTTTCCCCTTGTTTTTAGCTAGCTTAATCAATTTATTATTATAGGTTTGTTAATATTTTTTAACATTTTAATTTATATATATATATTTTTTCTCATATGTAATAATATTTATTATTTATTTTAGCACACTTTTAAATGTTAATTTTTCAAAACATTTCAAAAAATTCTTCGTATCATAAAAAATTTAATTTACGAGTTTACAAGTTATTAACGTATTTTAAAGAGTTAATTTTTTTTAGATAGGTAATAAATTAATTTCTTTTTCCTGTAATTAATAATAAAAGTACTAACTTGATTTTAGCAAGTTGTTAACTTTTATTAAAAATTCTTTTTTTTAAAATAATTCAATTTGTTCTTATTTTTATTAATATTAAAATAAATATAATAAATTGATTTTAGCAAAAAATCTTTTTTTCTAAAATTTGTTAATTATATATAATGGTAAATATATTTTTTCTCCCTGTATATAGTAAATTATTGAAACTAACGATTATAGCAAGACTATTTTTTAATTTTCTTGTTAATTTACAATACTAATTTATACAATTTTTGTTAAAAATTAAAAATTTATTTTAAATTGTTTTTTTTCACATTTTTTATTTTAATATTTATTTATTTTATTAAAAAAATTTATTATATAAATGAATTTCAATATTTTTAGTTGTATTAATTTTAAATTTTTAAGTAAAATAATTATTTTTATTTAAAAACTGTTTTCTTAGAAAAATAAAAATCTTGATAACATTTTTTTGCATAAATTTACAGAAATTAAGTTTTTAACTTCAACTTCAATAAAAATAATACTTTTAAGTTATTTATCTTTTTAAATTAGGCTATTTATAAAAAATTTATTTATTATATTATAAATAAGTTGATTATTTTTGTTAAAATTTAATTTTTTTTAATTTAATTTTTAATTGAACAAGTTTTTTATTTACATTTTATTATTTTGTTTCTTTGTCATTTTAATTGTAAAATAATAAATTTCAAAATATATACTTATAAATTTTTAATCGTCTTAATTTGTAAATCTTTAAATTTATTTTTTTAACTTATTTAATTTTAAAAAAGTGGACTATTTTTTTTGAAAAATAAAAAATTTTATATCACTTGATTCCTACAGAAATTAAATTTACAAATTAAATTATAATTAAAATGAAGTTTAATATTTTAATTTATTTCTAAATTAATTTTCTTTTAAAAAAGTATTTTATTATATTTAAGTTAAAATTTTTTTTTGTTATAAATTTCTATTTTTTTTTTCTAATTTTAAATGAACATAAAATTTTTTTAATACATTTTTCTAAAAATTTTATTTTAAGGTCAAATAATAACTTTTATAAAAATTTTTTTATTTTTAAATTAAATTTAATAACAATAAAAATTTTTACATCTAAATTTTAATATAAATTTGAAGGTATATTTTTATCGGGCAAGAGAGAAGAAGTTGGGGCGACTCCTGAACAAGTTTTCTTGAGAAATATATATAATATTTTATAAATTTATGAAATTTAATATAATCAATTTATATAAAAATTTTTAATTTTTTAAAAATCATTAAATTTGTGAATAAAATAAAATTAGAACTGGGCTTTGAAAAGGGAAGTAGCTTCTACTTTTTCTATTATTCAATTCGGCATTTGCTTATTTCATAGAGAAGGAAAAAAAACGGAAGGAATTTATTTGTTTTTTTTATGCAGAATTGAGTTATTTTTTAGTTTACTTTTTATTGTAGAGAAAAAATTTGAAAATTAGATTATTTTTTTTAATTAAGTATTCTGAGTTTTTGCTAATTTTTTATAGAGAAGAAAAATATATTAATTTTAAAATTATTTTTTTAGTGCAGGCTGATTTAATTTATATTTATTTATAGAAATAAAATATTTTAATTTCAGATTATTATTATTTTATAATTTAAGTAATACGAGTTTTGCTAAATTTAATACGGACTAGAAAAACATAGAAAATATTTTTAAATTCAGGCTATTTAAGTTTTTATTTTAAGAAAAAAAAAAAATCTAAATTTTAGTTTTTTTTTACTGCAGACCTACAGATTTTTTTTTCTTACTTTATAAAAAAGAAACAAAATATGATGAATTTTTTTTTTTTGAATTTTAGATTTTTATTTAAGTGCACGCTAACCCAGTTTTGCTTATGTCGTGAAGAAAAAAAATTAATAAATTAATTTAGACTATTTTTTTACTGCAGACAATTTGGTTTTCTACTTATTTCTTAAGAAAAAATAATTTAATAATTTTGGATAATTTTTTTAATGCAGACTAACAGAGTTTTGCTTATTCTGTAAAAAAAATTAACAAAAATAAATTTAGAAAATTATTTATTAATAAAGATTAACGATCTTTTGTATTTAATAGGAAAGAAAAAAATAATTAAATATACTTCGATTACTATTTTTTTTACTGCTGAGTAACCGAGTTTTTTCTTATTTTGCAGAAAAAAATTATCTAAAATTTAATTTTTTTTTTCTATAACCCGCTAACAGAGTTTTTTTATTTCATAAAGAAGAAAAATTTAATAATTTTAGATTTTTTTTTTTAATGCAGGCTTTTTGAGTATTTATATTTTTATTATAGATGAAATTTTCTACGTTGCTCGACCTTTTAATTTTTTTTTGTTTCCGGAGATTAATAAAGATCTCATCTTGAGCTCCAGTGCTGTTAATTTTTTAAAAAAACATCACATGGACTTTCAAAAATGGATCTACGACGGTGATTTTTTTGTTGGGCTTTTTTTTTTATTAAAAAAGTTGAAATTATAATTACTATTTTAATTATAAAACTTTTTTTAACGCATTTTCTTTTATTGTTATTATTATTCAACTTTTAATTATAAAATTAACGGATTTTATAAATGGTTGCGTTGGGTTTTCATTAAAAAAGTTTAAGTTATTATAATTGTAATCATAAAACATTTACCACGCATATACAAGATTTTTAGTTTATTATTGTTTTATTATAACTTTTATTTAATTATTTATTTAAATGGGTTGTACGAAAGAGACTTCTTTTTTCGCTATAAAAGTTAAAATTATAATTATTATTTTTATCATAAAACTTTTTTGAGTGTATTTCCAATTCATTATTATTATTGTTGTTTTTTATTTTATATAAACTTTAAATAAATTTAAAAATTGTTGTGCGGAAGTGATTGTTTTTGTGGAATTTTTTTTCTTTAAAAAAAGTTAAGATTGTGATTTTTTTTATAAAACTTTTTTTAAAACTTTTCTAGAGCATTTTTTAATTCATTATTATATTGTTGTTTTATTTAAACTTTTAATAAATACCAAAATTGCGGTACGAGAGTGATTTTTTTGTTGGATCTTTTTTCCTTAACAAAAGTTGAAATTATAATCCTTATTTTAATCATTAAACTTTTTATTAATTCTTTTAAAAGTATTTCCAATTTTTAAAAATTAACTGAACATAGTGACTTTTTTTTGTAGAGTTTTTTTTTTATTATAAAATTTGAAATTTTTATAATTTACATTTATTATTACTTTTTACTTTTTTTTTTATATTTACTTTTAATAAGTTAAAATTGTTGTACAAAAGTTATTTCGATTTGAGTTTAATTATTTTTTAAGAAATTTGAATTATTAAGATAAAACTTTTCTTATTTTATTTGTTTTTTTAAAGCAATTTACTATTTTTATAATTATTAATTGTTTTAAAACTTTTATTATTACATTTTTTATAGCATTTACATTATATTATTATTTTATTTTTTGAAACTTTTATATTATTATTTTAAATTTACTTCTAACTATTTTCATTTATATTTTTTCAAATTTGCTTTTACTAAAGTGGTTTTTTGTTGGAATTTTTTCTCTAAAATTAATATTATATTATTATAAATTTTATTATTATTAAATTAATAATTTTATGAAAAAATTTACTTATTTTTATTATTTTTCTATATTTTAAAAGTTTTTATTAATTATACTTTCCAAAAAGTCAGTAGATTATAATTATTATTACTTTTAAAAATTTCAGTTTATTTTATTGTCGTTTTTTAAAATTTTTAAAATTAAATTTAGTTGTTAAAAATTTACTTTTCTTTAAAACTTTTGTATCATTATTTTTACAACTCTTCTAAGTAAAATAATAATCTTTACAAGCCAATAAAGTTTTCATTAAATTTATTTTTTTATTTTTAGGGATCAGCTATTCCAGTGAAGGTGAAGAAAGTCGCCTGATCAAAGAATTTTTAGAAGAAAATTCCGAATCGGACAAAAATTTGGAACTCTCATCAGAAAAGGATCGCGAGTGGTACTTCAGTACTTTCAAGCGATTTAAAGTTTGTAACTTTTTTTTAAAAGAAAATTTTTATCAAAATTTAGTTTATACAATTTTTTAACTTTCGTTAATTCTGAATTTTTTTAAAGAAAATTTTATCATAAAAAAAAAACTGATAAAAATTTTATTAGGAAAAAAAAAATTAAGACTATTTTAATCAAAAAATTGAGTTTATACTTTTTTTTTCTTTTATATTAATTTAATTAGAAAATTTTATATAAAATTATTTTTTGATCAATTCGTGTTAAATTTTATTACTTAAAAAATTCGGTTTATACATTTTTTTACTTTTTTTATAAAAATTTTAGTAATAAATTAAAAAATTATTTTATTTTATTATTACTTTTAATGTATTTTATTTTTTATGAAAATTTTAATTTGTAATTCTGAATTTTTTTTTATCAAATTTGTAAATATTCTAATTTTTGTTGAATTTTTTATTGCATTTATAAATTTTTGCTTGCATTATAAAAAATCATAATAAAATTCTAATTTTCTAATTATATAACTTTTTTTTTTATTACGTTGAGTGCTCAACAATTTTTTTAAAATCATTAAAGAAATTTTAGAAACTTTTAACGCATTTATAATTTTTTTTTGCTTGCTTTAAACTTTTTTCTGTAAAATTACAACTACTAATCTTAATTTTTTTCTTCAAAATTTTAATTGCTGGATTCTTCACCTCATTTTGTGCTTTTTGCTTGATTAAAAAAAATAAAAAAAAATTTAATCTAAATTATACTGAATTTAATAAAATCGTGAGTTCTTCAAGTTTTTGTGAATCTGTTAACTTTTTTGAATTTCTTCACTATTTTGTATAAAATTTTATTATCACAATTATTATGAAATTTTCTTTTTAATAACTTTAATTGGTCAACAAAGTTTTGTAAATCTTTAAACTTTTTTCAACGTTTAGTTGTGGATGGAAGACACCAAATCTTTTACTGAATTTGATATCGACGCCCAGAATATTCTTCAACGACTTTATTTTCAACAAGAAGCTAAAAAAGAGGATCCTTTTTTAAATTTTTACTCTAAAAGTTTTATTGATTTATAATTTATTTTTTTCTTTCTTTATAATGAATTACTTTTTTTTTTTTTTTTTTCAAAATTCATGTTATTGTACTTTTTTTATATCTAAATTTAATTAATTTATTTTTTATAATTATTTTATATTCATATTATTTTGGTATAATATATTTATATTTACTTTCTGAATTTATTTAGATTTATTTTTTTTTAATTTTTTTTTGTATTAATATTATTTTGTATAATAAATATTTATCAACTTTTTGAATATAATTAGTTTTATTTTATTAAATTTTTTATACTGACATTAATTTTGTAAAATAAATATTTATTAATTTCTGAATTTATAGTTTTATTTTTCTTAATTTTTTTACATTATTATTCTTTTTAAGAAATAAATTTTTATTTACTTTCTGAATTTAATTAGTTTTTTTTAAATTTTTTTTATTAACTTTATTTTGTAAAACAAATTGTTATTTATTTTTGATTTTAATTGGATTTTTTATATTTTTTATATTAACTTTATATTAGTAAAAAAGAGTTTTTATCTATTTTTCTAAATAAAATTAGATTTATTTCTTTTGGTATTTTTATATTAACTTTATTCTTGTAAAAGAATTTCATTTATTTTTTATATATATATTAAATATATATTTAAGCAGATTTATTTTTAATTTTTTTTAAACTATTTTTTTTTTTAATAAACCTATTTTTATTTTTTCATAAATTCATTTAGACAGTTTTAAAATTTTTTATATAAGTAATTTTTTTTTCCAATACAAATTTTATTTACTTTTTGAATTTATGCAGATGCTGGAAGTTACAAGCGCCGTTATGTTGCTCAGAAACAAACAGAAACTGAACATCTTTGCAATATACGAAAGCAAGAAAAGTTAAAGCGTTTGCAGTTGCAGTAATTAACTTTACATTAAATTTTTCAATCTTAATTTATTTTTCATTATTAATTTGTATTGCCAAACTTTTTTTTTAAAGAAAAATTTCGTTTAAATTAATTTTCACTAAATCTTTTCAATCGTTATCAATTTGTTTTTCGTTAAAAAATTTGTTGTAATTTTCATAAAATTTTTCAATCTTGATTAATTTTTTCATTATTTTTTATGTATTATTAAACTATTTTTTTTAAACAAAATACCCTTTTAATTAAATTTCATTAATTTTTTTAATCTATTGTTTTGTATTTCGTTATTTTATGTACTATTTAATTATTTTTATAAAAAAAAATTTCGTTATAACAAATTTTCACTAAAGCTTTCCAAATTTAAATTATTTTTTTCACCCGTTATTATTACGTATTATTCAATTATTTCTTAAAAAAAATTCTTTAAAAATTAATTTTCATTAAATTTTTCTAATTTTTTATTTGTTTTTCGTTATGAATTTGTATCATTAAATTATTTTTCTATGAAAAATTCCGTTTAAGTTAATTTTCATTAAATTTATTTATGCTTAATTAATTTGTCCTTCATTATTTTTATGTATTTTATTTAAGAAAAATTCGTTAAAATTAATTTTCATTAAATTTTGTTAATTTTAATAAATTTGTTATTATTTTTATTTATCGTTCAATTATATTATAAAATTTGTTGTAATTTGCATTAAATTTTTTTATTAAATAATTTTTTTTCCGCTATTTTTATGTATTAACTTATTTTCTAAAAAATTTCGTAAAGATTAATTTTTTATTAAATCTTTTTAGAACAAATAATTTTTTTTTTCGTTATTATTACGCATTATTTATTATTTTTGAGAAAAATTCAATTTTCCGCTATTTATTAATTTTATATTTAAATGTTTTTACTGTTAAATTTTGTACTTCACTGAATCTTTTCAACTCTTTTTTTCGTCAATATACATTATTATACATTTTTTAAAGTAAAGTTTTTGGGGTTAATCTTATTTTTCATTAAATCATTTTAGTTCTTAATTGAATGTTGTTCGCTATTATTTTTTATTGTTAAACTTGTATTAAAAAAGTTTTTGTTGATAATTTTTTTCATCAAATCTTTTCTACTTGATTTAAATTATTTTTCGTTTTTATTTCTTATTATTAAATTATATATACTAAAATACTTTATTTACTGAAGCTACTTTTCGTTAAATTTTCTTTTTAAAAATGCTAATGGACATAATTAACTTTTATAAAAAAATTTTTCAAATAATTCTCTCCAAATCATTTTAATTTTCGTTAAATTATTTTTGTTTTTATTATCAATTATTTTAAAATTATTTTACTGAAAAGTATAAATTATCTAAATTCATTTTCATTAAATTTTTTTAAAATTATTTTTCGTTATTGTTTATTATTAAATTTGTATCAAAAAGTTTACTGTTTAGTTTATTTTTCATTAAATCTTTTCAGTTTGTATTAAAGTAGATCCGATAATAGTAATTATTATTATTATGAAATTGTTTATACCAAAAAGTTTTTATTATAGAAGTTAATTTATATTTTTTTTAAAGTAGTTTTTCGTTATATTATTTTCTACAAATTTTTATTTCAGTAATTTTATAAATTAAAATTTTCACTATTTTTCCATTTTTAATTGAATTCTTCGTTTTTTTATTTACTACGAAAATATTTTTACTAAAAAGTTTTTATTATTTAAATTAATTTTCACTAAATTTTTTAAATAATTAAATTGTTCCTCGGTATGGTTTATTATTTTTAAATTATTCTATACTAAAAAAGTTTTCGTAAAATATCATTTTCGTTAAATCTTTTTATTTTTTTTTAATTTTTTAGTAGAAATAAAAATTTCTACTAAAAGGAAAGTTGGATTTGCAGTCTTTAAGTTTTCAAAATTTACAAAAGAAGAATTTATTTTTTTAATTTTTTGTAAATCTCCACTGAATTTTGTAGACTTATTAAGTTTTGAAAGTTTACAATTTTCTATTTTTTATTATTATTTTTATGAATATTTTTTAATGAAAAAAAAAATAATTAAATTTTTTTGAAAAAATTAAACATTTATTAATAGTAATATAAACTATTTATTAAACATATTTTACTTGAATTTTATAAAGTTGTAAGTCTACATAAAATAAATTTTTATTATCAATTTTTTATTAGTAAAGCCCTATTGCACTTCGTCATAAAATTTTTAATTACGCAAAATCTATTTTTTATTTTATTTCAAATAATTCTTTAATATTATATATTTATAATTTTTTGTAAAAATAATCTTTTATAATTATTATGAAAATCTCTTTTTCATTTCGTCTTTAAGTTTTTTATAAATACTAAAAATATTTTTAATACTTTTTTGAAACTCTTCTAATTTGGAGACTGTTTTTTTTGTTATTAATTTTTTCTCTTAATTTTATGAAAAAATCATTCCTTTCTTTTTAATATATTTTCTCATTAATATTAAATTTATAATTTTATATAAAAGTAATCTTTTTTTTTTATTTTTCTTTACTACATCTCTATTGCATTTTGTTTTCAAGTTTTAATCTACACTTAAAAAAAAATTTATATTTTTTGTAAATCTCTACTGAATGTTATAGACTTACAAGTTTTTTTTTGTGTGATATAAAAGACATACTTACTTTAATTTTATAAATTTATAATTTTTTATAAAAAAATATATTTTTTTTAATTTTTCTTTTAGTAAAGCTCTATTGCAATATAGTCTTCAAGTTGTTTTTTTTATTTATACTAAGAGACATTTTAATTTTTTTTTAATTTATCTTCAACTTTATTAATTTTAAATTCATTATAAAATTCAATCTATTTTTCCAGTATATCTCTATTGCATTCCGTTGTCAAATTTTTGATTTATACAAAAAATTGGTCTTCTATAATTTTTTTTTCTTGTAAATCTTTACTAAATTTTATATTTTTCTGGATTTCATATTTTTTTTTGTTTATTTTACGTTTATATAAAAATTAAATTAAATTTTTTCTGCATTTTTCATTCAGTATTAAAATTTTAATTTTATATAAAAAAATAATTTTCAATTAATTTTCTTCTAGTGGATCTCTGTTGCATTTCGTTTTCGAGTTTTCAATTTATACTTAAAAATTTTTTTCTTGTAAATTTTACTAAATTTTGTAATCTGAGTTTTTAATTGATTTTTACTTGTATGAAAACTTTTTTTATAAACCCTACTGAATTTCGTAGTTTCTAATTTTATAGATTTATTGTAAAAAGTTATATTAATATCTTTCTTATAAATTATATTTGGACGGAAAGTTTGAGATTTCATGCTCTTTAAATTTTTATAAATATACTTTTTTTTAAATTTGTAGATCTTACCTAGTTTTATAGCTTTTATATGTTTTTAGATTCCTCATTTATATAAAAAAATACATTTTTTTTCAAATTTTACAAAAAAAATTAATTATTTTTTTTATAGACGAAAAGTTGGATTCCGTAATCTTTTTAAGCTGCTCGTTGCGTCCAAGAAGCCGCTGATTGGCCACAATTTGCTTTACGATCTTTTATTCATGCTTAACAGTTTTCAAGGCCCGTTACCCAATAGTTGGGCTGATGCAAAAAATTTAGTGCATTCGCTTTTTCCCGAAATTTACGATACGAAATGTATTTTTTTTGTAAAGATAATTTTTTTTTAAATAAAATTTTTTGTTTTTTTTTCTAAAGAATATTATTTTTTTTATACATAAAATCTTGCGAAGTACTCGCGCTTCACTTCGAAAATCGCTTCACTTCGACTTCGTTGGAGACCCTTTACAATTCATTAAATAAAGAAGACCAAAACGGCTTAATGAAGGTTTTTTATTGGTCCTCCGCGCACATTATTTATACTAATTTTTTTTAAGTCGATCAGCATTTCGCTTCCTTTAGGATTTTTGGATTACCATCCGGACATTATAAATTCGTCTGGTGCCCACGAGGCAGGTAAGGAATTATTTATTATTAATTTTTAATTATATTCCAACATAAATTATATTCAAACTTTTTTAAGAAAATATTAAACCAATCTTTTTTCATAAAGTTAATCTATTACTAAATATCCATTTAATATTAAAATCCAATAATTATAAATTAATAATAAAGATTTAATTTAAATAAATTTAAAAAATCTAATTATTTTTTTTTGTAAGAGTTAAATTCTAATAAATCAAATAAATTAATTTTTATCTAAATAAAAGTTATTCTAGCTAAGATAAAATTCAACTAATTTTTTTTTAAAATAAAATTAAAATCTAATAAATCTTTTAAAAAAAGATTTAATTCTGGTTTTTTATTAAGAATTTTTAAATCTAAAAAGTTCTTTTTAAAAAAAATCAAAATCAAATTTTTATTTGAAAAAATTCAATCTTTAAATTTTTTTAAAAAAATTTGAACTCTTGTTTAAAATTTATTATACTATTTTAAAATCTAATTTTTTTATACTTAAAATTAAAAACTGCTTATCTTAAAAAAGTTACCAAAATTTAATTTTTTTTAAAAAAAAGGAAAATTATAATGTGTCAACTAATTATAATCTAATCTTTTATAAGTAAAATTTAGAATCTAATTTTTTCAATAAAAATTAATCTGATTCTTTAAAATTAAAATCTTTTTTTTTTAAGGCTACGATGCTTATATTACTGGCTGCGTGTTTCTTCGTTTAAGAGAAGATCTGAATGGAGATGTCAAAGATTTCGTAAATCGTGTGCATCTCATGCATTCCTTTTATGTAGCGAATTTGGATGGAAACGATATCGACGTTACTAAGGCATAATTCTGCCAGTCTTGTACTTGTAAAAAAAAAGTTACATGAACCAATAAACGCTTTTTTAGGGCCCGGTGGTCCTCGTGTATGACTTTGACAAGCGCATGACGACTACTGATTTTCTGCAGCTCTTGGGCGACCGCCCTGGACAAGTTTCTTTTATTTGTTATTTTTATTATTTGTGATTATTTTTATTTATTTATTTATTATTATTATTACTATTATTATTATTATTTATATGTTATATATTATATATTTTCATTACTAATAATCATTATTTATTATATATTATATATTTATCGTTATTTATGGTTATTATTATTCATTTTAATAAGATAAGCTGGATCAACGACACGAGTTGCTATCTTGTGATGGCTAATGGAGTGGATGAGGATGAACTTATGGTTTCTGCCTTCATTATTTTTTTTTAACTATTTTATTTCTTTCTGCGCCTATAGAACCACTTGAAGTCTGTTCCTAATATTAAAGCATCATTACGCCAATAAACTTCAAAAATTATTTTTTTATATGAAGTTCTATATTCTTTTCAACTTGAAAAAGTTCATTATATTTTGAACGAACTTTTTTCAAGTTTTTAAAAATGTTAACAATTTTTGAAAAAGTATATTTTTTTATTTATTAAGAATTTTTTTTATTAATTTTTTTTGGCGGGGTGCTCTTAACTTTTATAGTAAAAAACCTTCACAATTTTTTTAGTGAAGTATAGCCCGAAATTCTTATTTTCTAGAAAATTCTTAAAACTGTATCTTATTAAATAAAATTATTTTGCTAGAAATTTTGAGAAAAAGCCTCCACGCCCCATTTTTATTTTAAAGAAAAGCCTTTGGCCTCGTGGCCTTAAGAGTATCAAAGTGATATATAGTGGGTGTGTTTAATAAAATACGGATCCCGTTTACCCGAGTTACCGTAGCTTAAAGGTAGATTTTACTTTAGCGTAAACGGGGTGGTTTTACTATTGATAAGCGCCTAAAAGGAATAAATAGTAACAAATAATATAATGTGCTATGAAGCCCTATTCTCTTTTTTAATTGGCTAAAGATAATATTATCTTATTATATTATAAGAAAAAATAAACAATACAACTTTCATTATAAAAAAATTAAAGAAAGTAAAAAAAGATGAAACAAATAAACTTTATTATTTCAATACATATTCTTGAAAGCTACCAATTATTTTTTTTTAAGTAAATATTTTTCTTCAATCCGACTCGTTTTCGGACTCCACGTGGCTTGCCAGCACATTGACCGGCTGCGTTTCCTTATAAGCATTTGCTACAAAAAGAGGATCCTTTTCAGTTACTTCTTTATACTTTAATAGTGCCTCGCGTGGGTCCTAAAAATGATGGTAAGTAAAAAAAATTATCAAATAGTAATAACTAATAAATAATAACAGTAATAATTATAACAATAAATAAGTACTAATAATAGTAATAAACATAAATAATAAATATAAAGTAATTTACAATAAATTAAAAAAAAATAAATAATAGTATTTATTGTAATATTAACAATAATAATAGTGTACTTCAAATCTTGTTGGGTCTTTATCTACAAGCTCCTTAATGGAAGGGATCCATTTAGAAACTATTTCGGGGCCCGTATACTGCGTGGGCTTCTGGAGTTTTTTAGAACGTTGCTTGGCCTAAAAAATAATGAACGATAATAATAAAATAGAAAAGAAAAATAAATAATGATTTAAAGTTAAATAAGAAAAGTTGTATAAGAATAATAATAAAAAATAAAAAAGTAATAAAGTAAAATAATAATAAATTATTATAAGTGAATAATATAAAAACAATTGATTATTAAAAATATTAAGAAATAATAAAATAAAATATAATATAAAATAAATATATAACAATTAAAAAAAAAATACAGAAAAACGAATATAAAATAATAAGCCCATAATATTACCACAAGTTGCCCCACAGCACGTGGCAAGTCAGCAAACAACGGCAGAGCATTTGGTGTATGCACCAATACTTTTGCAGGATCAGCTCCAATGACTAATCAAAAGTGAACAAAAATTAAAGAACATTTTTTATAGATATATAAAGAAAGTATACTCTTTAATTCATAATAATTAGTTTATTACTAATGTATTCATTTTAATAATTAAGTGAAGTGTTTATTTTTTAACGATTTTTTTTTATAAAAATATAGCAAAAGCAGTAACCCATATCCTGTCGTTTAGCAGCTTTTGTAGCGAATAACCTCGCACCTCTCAGACTGATGTGAGGGTCATAGAAAACCTGAGTCAAATAATTAGAATATTCTCAATAACACATAAACAAAATAATACCAAAAAAAATATTTATTTTTCATAAGAATTGTAATTTATTATTGCTTATTGTTTATTTTTCATTAAAATGATTCATAATCCAATAAATTGTTTTAAGAAATTTTAAAACTTTTAGTACAAAAAAAGATGTGCAGCCAAGTGTCAGTTTTTACAAACTATACTTTTCTTAATGAAATCAACATGTAAATTGCCGCGTGGTTTTGCCTTCGTATCTGGGGCGTCTCTTTAACATGGCGTGGCTGTGTGGATTTTTTGATTGGACTTAATATGTTTTCTACTCGTTGAAATTTTTTGTGGATAAGGAATGTTTCAACGCGCCAATTAAACAGCGTCATGCCGAAAAATGCACAGATTATACTGATATAAAAAAATTATGAAAGTCTCACAGCTTAAAGTAAACCCTACAAGGCACCGTGCTGCAGTATAATTTTTTGTATAGTTTGCGCGGTTTCCGAAGATCCGCTGACTTCGTTGATTAGCCGTAATTTTTTGTAAAAGTTTACTGTATATCTTTTATACTTTAAAAAGTTTTTTAGTTTGATTTTACTAGTTTTTTTTATTAGAATAATAAATAATAACTACAAATGTATGTTTCATAAAAGTTTTTGATCTTTAATTATACGATGGTTAATCCACTGCTGTAACACGCCTTCATGTACACTCCTTCCGCCAAGTAGGCCGGCCTCTAAAGTTATGGCGGAGTCGCAAGGGATATTCATTATATATATATTGATGACTTAACTCCAACAATTAACCCGCCCACGATCCTCTTATTGAACGTAAAAAATGCAACACATAGGATGCACCAATGAAGTATTAGCAGTTATTTAAAAGAAAAATTACTTTGCAATTAAAAATTGGTTTGTAAAACGATACCAAATAATAATAAAGTTACCATTACAGATGCCAAATAATAATGTTGCACTAATAAAAGTACGCAACTTAATAAACCAATCACTATTTAGTATTAAAGGTAAACAAACTGGCCAAAATAGGTCTTTCCTGATATAAACTCTAATAAGAAGGCCACATAAAAGTTCAGGAGTAACTACGAGTAAAATGGATGGTTCACACGTTTTTCATGACAAGGATACAAATACTTAAACTAGTCCGACCAAATTATGAAATTTTTGTTTCAAATAAAACCAAATTAGTATAATATATGAAATTACAAATTACTAACATAAAACTACCAAATTATAAATAGTTTTGTAACGAATAATACCAACTTAGTATAATACAGAATTTATATTACTGAAAGTTAAACCGACCAAATTATAATAAAGTAGTTGATTTTGTAACAAAGAATACCAATTTAGTAGTAAAATAAAAAGTGCTTAACAAATTAACCAAAAGTTAAAGTTAAAGTGGTCAAATTAACGTTGACGCGTCTTTCTCCATTAAAGATTTACATTAAAGCGCAATGAACAATTGTACCAGTTAAATAATAAGATTTATAATTCGTTACAAGCTACGATAATAATGGCCAAAGTAACAACCTTAATTTTACCGTCTCCGGCCCCGACCAATAGTTGGTTGAGTTTCGGATGCCAAAGAATGCTAACGGCGCTCGTTTCTTTGACTTTAAGCTAAAAATAATACAACAAATAAAATATATTTAAAAAGAATATATTAATAAAAAAATTACTTTATGAAATATCTATATGGATAATACTATAACCAATAAAAAAAGTTATATATAAACTCCATATCCAGAATTATATAAGTAAATATTATATATTATTATTTGTAATGAATACTTCACAAATATTCTCGAAAGTTAGTTTATCATAAAAAACAATTCTTCCGTTTCCTTTTCCTTTTCTTACGGATGTTCCAGTAACAACTACTTTATCGTCGGGGCTGAATAGGCAATCCGTATTCTGAAATATTATTATTGTTGTTATTATTATTAGTATTTATTAGTTTATAAGTTATTTATCATTAATTATTTAATATTTATTATTAAATTTATTGTTCATTATTAAATGTTTAGATTGTTTATTTATTATTTATAACTAATTATTATTATTAATATAATTATTATGATTATTATTATTATATCAATGCGAACTGTAAAAGCATTTTCCAAGTCATTAAAAACATGAAGCGGTTTTTGAAAGGAACGAACGTCCCACAATTTCATAGTATCGTCCGTACCACGTGTAGCAACAGTTTTGCCGTCACTTTTTTTTTATAATAAAAATATCTTAACTTCAGCAATTATATTGAAAAAAAATTATAATTATTTTTCTATAGATTATATATAAAAACTTTTTTATCAAACTTGTATAGTAAACAAAATGAATTATATTTACTGCTTATATTTGTGATAAATGATAATTATACAAAATATTTCCTTCCGGATTATAATAATAAACGAAATGTTTATATATTAAACACTTTTCCAAAAAAACTTTAATAATAAAAAATATACATATAAATATTTTTTTTAATAAAAAAAAAATTGAAATAATAATAAATATTTACCGCTTTTTTTTCTAAATATAAATTCTAAATATTACTTTAAATATATATAAGAAAAGGTTTTTCTCTTCGGATTATAAAGATACACGTAAAATAATAAATAATATCTAACGCTCATCTATAAGATAATAAAGATATTATTTATAAAAGAATATAAATTTTTTTTTTATTTAGATTATAATAAAAACCGAAAAGTAAAACCAGTTTTAACGCTTCCCTAAAAAAAAACTAAAAATATATAAATAATTTTTTTCAATTATAAATATAAACGTGAAATAAATATTTAATACTTTTCCAAAAAAAAAAACTTTTTTACACGTTTTTTAATAATAATAAAAGAATTTTTAATACAGACTAAAAAAAAACTCACTTTGATAAAACAATGGACGATATTGGCTGGCCGACCGCGTGGGCTTTATGCTACATAATAAAACATTGATACAAAGTGAAACAGCGCCTTTAAAACATGCTCAACACCACTAACACAAAGGACCAATCAGATATTTTCATTTGTTATAAAAATCGAAACCTGCGATGCTATTGGCTTAATATATCCAGCGGCATAACTGTCGTATAAGTAAATACCTCCAAACTCCGTAGCGGCCGCTAATAAAAATAGTAATATATAATTTATGAATATATAAAAAAGATAAAAAATTTACTAATTTTATTTTAATTTTTTTTTATTAAAAATGCGACAAATAAAATTGAAAGTATAACATGTAAATTAGTGAATCATAAAAAATTTATATAATATTATTTGTTATATTTTAAACGTTTTCTTGAATTTTTTTTAAAAAATTTATTCTACTTTATTAATATCTATTAATTAGAAAAAGTTTAATTTTATAATATTTATTTATTAAATAAATATGAAAATAAGTAAAGTTCTTATATATTATAGAAAGTAAAATTTATATAAATTGTATTCACTATTTTATTATTTATTTAATAAAAATATGAAATTAAGAAAAAAATTTTCAAATACTATAAAAAAGTAATATAAAATTTTATTTATTTTTATTATTTATTATATTTATAAAACGTTTCTTTAATTATTATTTATTAATTTATTAGAAATATAATAAAAGCATGAATATTAAAAAATATATATATATTATTAAATATTTTAATTCATCACTTAAGAGTTCTTTTGTTATTTATACTTTTATTAGAAATAATCAAATCGTGAATATTTTTTTAATTTTTTATTGTGAAGTATTTTCTTCTTTAATATATTTTTTTTAAATGTATCAAAAAAAATCCTGAATAATAAAAATATATGCTTACGTAAACTATTTATATATTTTATATTATTTATAATATTATAAAAAGTTTTATATATAATGAATTTTCCTTTAGAAATATAACAAAATAAATTTGTGAATATTAAATAAAAATACAATATTTAATAAACTTTTTACTTATTTTTGTTATTTAGAAAACGATTTTTTTCATAATTATTATTTTCTATTAACATTTTTTTAATTATTTTTTATTTTAAGTAAAAAAATTAAAAAAATCTAAACTAAAAAATAACGATAATAATACCAAATAAAAATGTAAAAGAAAAAGTATAAAAAAAATAAAATTCATTAAAGAGTAAAAAAAAAAAGTTTAATACTTAAAAAATATAAAAATTTAAAAGTTTCAAGTATATAAACTTTAATATTCAATAAAAAAAAGATTAACAACTTTAAAAATTTTAATGAAAACAAATAAAATAAAATGTTGAGCAAAAAGAAAATTTTTTAGTAAGACAAATAAACGCCGTCTTCTAATAAAAAAAAAAACCAAAAATATTTCCATCCGCCGAAAAGTTAGCGGCAGTTACGGGAGTGGGCTTGCACGTGGATGTTTTCATTTTAAAAACCTTAAAAATAGTGAAAGCAAATATTTAAGATTATTAAAAAAAACTTAAAAATAATGAAAAATATATAATATATTAAACATTAAAATGAGAAAAAAAAATAATATAAAATTGGTAATAAAAATAAAAGAAACGCATGAATAAAAAATAACAATAATATTATAAAAAAGGAATGAAAGTAATTGGTTGGTCAAGAGTACTCGAATTATTCTGCACTTGTCCTTTTTATTATAGATATGTGTGTCAGCCGATTAAAACGAACCGGTAAAAACCGCAAAAAATAGCGATGCCAATGCAGAAAAACAAGACATCAGCCAATAATAACTGGCTCACAAAACTATCATATATAAAAGAGAAGTCTCTAAACAAAGTATCTCTTGCTTCTGCAATTGGCTGTGTATACCGCAAGGCAAAAAATTCCGTTCTACATAAACCAATCGAAAGCAAGGACAGTAAATACTAACGAATCAAAGTAGCAACTGCGTATTTATAATGAACTTTAACCCTACAAAGAACACGTGGCCATCTAAAGTTTTGCAACAACCAATCATTAAAAAAAAATTGAAAAGTATAAATATAATAGAACTTTATTGGGCACTTTTTAGTATTTACAAAAAATTTTTATAATTTTTTTTATTTTAAAAAATATTCTACAATAACAAAAAGAAAATTTTGGTACAAGTTTTTCCATTATTTTTAAAGTTTTCAAAAAGGATAATATTAAAAATATTTTTACATTTTCTTTTTATTAATCCTTAAATTGTTTATGACTTTTTTTTCTTGCAATAATAATAAATTATGCTTTTAACTTTTTGTACATTTATTAGTGGTACTCATAAAATTTTAAGTTTATTGTTTCATTACCATTATTGTTTTATTTGTATTTTTAGGTCAAAAATAAATTTTATTCATAAAAAGTATTAAACTTTATAGTAAAAAACTTATATAGTATTTTCGTAATATTTAATGGGCCTCACTTGGAACTGCTGCCATTTCATTCGATGAACGTCCCATAAACGCACCGTGCTGTCCACCCCAAAAGTCATAAAATAATTCTTATCTTTCGGGTGCCATCGTCCGCCGTATAAGAGACCAACATGGCTAAAAAGTGCCAAATAACACCAATAAAAATACAGTATTCAAAAAGTGTGACCAAAGTAACAAAAAAGAGCTAATAAAAAATTGTAGAAATATTAAATAAACCACATGACTAAAAGAAAAGTGCCAGCCAACCAAATAAAAACAGAAAGATAGGTCATCAGTAAAAAATATCCAAAAAAAAATAATATTCCTTTAAAGTAAAATTAAAAAAAGTACAAAATAATAATCAATAAAATTTTATACCATTAACAGATGCGAACTCAAAAAAATTCATAAAATATAATGAAAAATATAATATATAATTATTTTTTTTTAATATAAAACTAATAAAAGTGATAAAAAATGAGAGTAATGAAAACTATACATCGTTTAAATATACAAACAAATAAATCCTCATTAAAAATTATAAACAATATAAAGTAAAACTTAAAAAAATAAAAAATTAAATATTTAAACCGATAATATATACAAACTCAAAAAAAAATTCAAAAGAAATAATGAAAAACATAAAAATATAAAAAATTTATTTTCATTAATATAAAACTAAAAAAGTAAAAGCTTAATACAAACTAATAAAAATTTCATTAAAAATTATAATATAATAATATGCTACCATAAATATATGCAAACTCAAAAGAATTCATTAAAAAAAGGAATAATATACAAATATATATAAAAAGTTAAAGTAATGAAAACTTTACATTGTTACAAAAAGCAAATTAACAAAAAATTCATTAAAAATTGTGAAAATTATATAAATATATAAAAGTGTTTTTGTTGAAACGATATAATGCCGTTAATATTTAAAAACACGATAAAAAATTCTAAATATGAATGAATAATATAATTATAAAAAAATTATTTTTAATTACAAACCAATAAAAACTGCATAAAAAATAATGATAAATATAAAAATACTATATATAATTATTTATCCCTAACAAAAACCTAAAAAAATAAAAAATATATATTTTATACAGTTAATACGTACAAACTCAAAAAAAAATTCACAAAAATAATGAAATATACAAACCAATAAAAATTTCATAAAAAATAATGAAAAATATAAATATATATATAAACTTAATACTTAAAGAATTCCTAAAAAAATAAAAAATATAAAGATATATTATACTATTTTTTATAAGTAAAAGTTATTATAGTTTATAAAAAATAAGAATAATTAAAAATATAAACCTCTAATATATAAATACTCAAAAATAATTCATAAAAAGTAATGAAAAAAAAACCAAAAAAAAAAAATATAATAAAATAATAATGTATATGTTTTCTATAAAATAACTTATAAAAGTAAATAATAATAACTTTATAACGTTATATAGAAATTCAAAAAAAATCACCAAAAATAATGAAGAATATAAATTATATAAATAAATTTTGTTTAAAAATAAAACTTTCAAAAGTAAAAAAATGTTAATAAAATTTTTTTATCGTAAATACTAATAAACTTCAAAAAAAATCATTAAAAGTTATGCAAAATAGAAAATATCTAAATAAAAATAATTTTTTCTTAAGTAAAACTTTCAAAAGCAAAATAAAAATTCATAAATAATTATGTAGCGTAAATACAAATAAGCTCAAAAAAAATACATAAAAAATAATGAAAAACATAAAATATGTAAATAAAATTAATTTTTTTAGTAAAACTTTTAAAGCAAAAAAATTTCATAAAAATCTTTAAATCGTAATTATTAAAAACTCTTACGAATTTCATATAATATAGTGAATCTGTAAAAAATTAATTAAAATAAAATGAAAGTAATGAAAACTTTATGCTAATCACAAAATATAAAATCAAAAATAATCATAAAATATAATGAAAAATATAATATATACTTTTTTTCTTTGATAATAATTATAAAAAAATATGGGTAATAAAAATATTATACCATTAATATTTAAAAATTGAGAGAAAATTCAAAAAAAATAATGAAAAATATAAAATATGTAATGAACGATAAAATAATGAACCCTTTTGTGCGGCTCTTATCGTTTATATACGGATCGCCTTTAACGCATGTCTCAATAAGAATCCCTGCACATCACAATCACAAAAAGCATTATTATTATTATCATTATTATTGTTATTGTTATTATTATTATATTTATTATTACTGCTATTATTTTATTATTATTATTTTTTATTATTATTTAGTATTATTATTATTACCTTCACGATCATAAAGTTGAGCCTGAGAATTAGCAACTACACACAAAAATCGGTCACCTAATAATAATAATTATTATTAGATAATGGAGTAGAAAGCAATAATATTTGTTATTAAATGAAAATTTTACTACTCGTCATATAAATTTTAATAGTTAATAAAAATGTTATACATAAAAAGTTCGATGCTCACTACAATTATTATTATTACTAAATATTGAAAAGAAACCTGATATACTCCAATCAACTGACTGAACCTGGTGTGATTCAACGGGCTCTATTTGGCGAAAGGATTTTAGTGATTTATTCATTCCAGCAAAGTCCCAAAACTTCAAGTAATAGTCATACCTTTAATAATAATAATAATAATAATAATAATAGTAATAAAAATGAGGCACTAAGCAAAAACTATAAATATTTTATTAATTATTAATTGGCAACTCAAGTCATATAAAAATTTTAATAACCACTCAAACAGTAGAAAACATTGCAGGCGGTATTAACTTTCATAAAACAACAAAAAAAAATAGCCAATGAAAACGCTTCATAAGGCGAAGCTACCAACAAGTATAAAGTATACTCTAAAGGATATCATAAAAGTAAAAAAACTATAAAGTAAAAATTTATTATATTTTAAAATATTCAAATGTAAAAGAGTTTTATATATTCCAAAAAAATAATGAGTAAAAAATAGTTATAAGTAATATTTTAATGGGAAACTAAAATGTATCCCATAAGAAAAGTTTTTATATAAGTTACCCTCCAGATATTAAACGGGAGCCGTTTGGATCTAAAGCAAGAGTACTTACAAGCTTCGCGCTGTGCTCCAAAGTCACGTGGTTCGTTACGGGTAAACCGTAACGAGACTGCAAGACGAATAGTGAAAATATATTAAATAACGAAATTAAAAAGTTTCAAAAAGTAAACGTAAAAATCACTTTTTCATAAAAAATATAAAATAATATAAATAAAGTCGAAATAAAAAGTTTCAAAAAAAGTAAGAGATAATTTTTAACAAAAATAAAATGAAAAATAATGAAAAATAAATGAAATTTTCATGTTTAAAAAGGTATCCAATAGAAAAGATATACTTATTTACTAGTAAAAAAAATTATAAAATTTATGAAAATATTAATACAGTTAGAAAAAAGTAAAAAAAAAAAAAAGAAAATTGATGAATGTCATTAAAAATATTTATAAAATCAATATAAAATAGTCCCACAAAAGTGAAAAGAAATATTTTTTTTACTAAAAAAAAGAAAATAATAAATTTTATTAAGTCTTATATAATCAAGATAACAAAGTTTATAAGTTTTTTTCACTAAAAAATAAAAATATATAAAGAAATATTAGTACAATTAATATAGTGAAAAAAATATTACTAAAAAGGTTCTTCAACTAAATATATATAAATATATAAATTCTTAAATAAATATAAAAGTTTTTCTTATGAAAAACTTTGAAAATAGGTGCGACCAATAACCAAAGAGCAATTACAACGTAAACAAAAGGCAATATTTTTAATGAAATATAAATTAATATAAAAAAAATAATTATAAAGTAAACAAAATTTTTCACGAAAAGCAAAGATTCGCATCTACTATATAATAATAACTCAAAAGTAAAAAAATTTTACTCTCGTAAAGTTATATAATATAAATTGACTTAAAAAAACGTAAAATTTTAAAGTCATTTAAAGAATTACTAATCAAACTGAATTAAGAAAGAAAATTAAAAAAAATTTTGTTATAATTTATAAAAGTATTTCATAATAACTGAATATATATAATAAAATTAAAACTACAATTGGATTGTAAAAAAAAAATTAATCTGCGAAAAAAGTTAATAAAATATTCATAAACAAACTTTTAATAAATATGATGTGAATATAAATAACTTAAAAATTAATTTATTATAAGAAAATAGTTAATTAAAATTTACTCATTTATATAGAAAATAACAATTTAAAACAAAGTTTAATAACTAAAGTTCTACTTTATATACAAGATTTAAAAAAATATATAAAAATTTTAAATTATAAAACGGCACTATTGTAAAAATAGTATATATATAATATAAAATAAGTATAAAGTTGAGATTTTACAAAAAATTATTTAATACTACTAACAAATTTAATGGTATTTATAAACAAACCAAAAATTTATTACACATGTAACAATATTATTCAAAAAAAAAAGTAAATTTAATGTTTTAAAAAATTATAGATAAATATTATTAACAATAAATTAATATTTTTTTATTAGCATATAAAATAATTAAACAACGCTGTCAGCGTCATCTCCAGAACTAGAATCTTCAAGACTGTCTTCTTTAAGTAAACTTTTATCTTCTGTTTGGTTTATGTTCTCGCTAAATTCTAAAATTCAAGTATTAAAGAAATATAAAAGTTAGAAGGCGCCATTATATAACCATCTAATAACGATAACTTTGATTGTTTTAAGGAAGTAAAAGTTTCTTTATAACCCGAAGTTATCTCTTTTGCTTCTGATCTGAATAATTAAAATAATATTAATAATAAAAACTTAAAGGTTATCATAAAAATTACATATTTGTTGTCCTTTTTAAAAAAGAATGTTTCAATTTCAGTTTTTCTTCTCTAAAAAAAAAAGGTTATAAAAGCAAAAACAATTGAATAATTATTTGACTCTTTTTTGTAAACGTCGGAGTCCAAAAACTTTTTGGATTGCCTTAACCTGCGCATTTCATCTTCATCATCACTCATTGTTTTTTATAAATAATACTTAAAAAATCTTAAAAAGGTATAACTATGTATTTTATAGTAAAAGAAGCACGAGATGGTAGGGCTAAGTAAAAAACTGCTTGAAGTCGGGGTTTTGCTTGTGAGCAGTGCGTAGGTGCTTGAATTTTTTTAAGAATTTGCTTGATTTATATATTAAAAAGTTTAAAGTAAACTCTACCAATATTTTTTCAGCTAAAAATAATAACTTTTTAAGATATTTTTTACAAGTTTTCAAGTGTTAGGATCTATAAAATGAGTTACTGTTAAATCCTAGTATTTATTATATATATATTGGATCAGATTATAAGCATAACTTAGTAAACTAACATTTTGTTTTACAAAGGCGAGTGTAGGGTTCTAAAAACAACTTTTCTGTTTAAAACATTTTTCACTGCATCTATGCACAGAATAAAACATCTTTAGTTGGTTTAAAAAAGTAGCGAAGAAGTAATTTTTTTTACCCACGTAAGTTTTCTTGGTCAGTCACAAAATATTTTTACATATTTAAACAATTTTTTGTGATTGAGTATTAAAACTAATATATATAAAAATTGCCAAGTAATATACTACTTCTATAAAAAATTATAGAGTTTAATAAGTCTGACGCCGTTAACTAACGTAAAAGCTTCATAAGATTAAGTTAGAGCTCTTATTTACGTCCAGGTTTCCTGTTTTTTCTTATATTGTCCGTAAGCTTTTACTTATTATTGTAATTATTTATTAAGTAAACTTGCACTTTTTTGGTTCTGGGAGTTGTTAATCCCTTTTTTCTGTTTCCAAAAAAAAAAATATCGAAAATAAAATGCAACAAAACAATCGGGCGTCATAGTTATTATAAAAACTTTTTATAAGGATTTTGTTTAGAGGGCTTATATATATGCCCAAACATTGTAACTTGTTTTATAGCCTGTCCGTTAATTTTAAAAGATGTACCAAATTTATAATTGTTTCCGTTTCTCTTATAGAGAACTCATACTACTGAAAAGTAAACGTATTTTATTCTAAATCTTTTGTTGAAGGACAATAATAACACAGAGTATGAGGCACTCTTTATATGAAAAGTTTATGGAAGTGTTAAAAGTAAAACCATTCAAAATTCGACCTCCGTTTAGCTTACTGTGAGTAAAAAGTTCAAAAAAATCAAAAATTAAAATTGAATTTTTTGTATCTAGAGTGTCAGTAGAAGTTCGGTTTTTGCTTAGCTTTATTGAAGTCGGCTGTGTTATGTTTCTTAGTTAACTTATAGCGGAGTGAAGCTCTAAACATTAACTATAAATAAAGTATGGCCTACTCACATTGAGAAAACAAAAGTAGTATGTGTTTTTTATTATTACAAAAAAAAAAATAATAGTTTGCTTTTGTTTTAACGAAAGCAACAAACATTTTAACTTTGGACATATCAAAATATCAGAAAATCAAAGTTACTACAAACAAAAACACGCACTTTTTATACAAATTTTATTTAGCAACAAGTGTTTTTGCTATAAACTTTTAGATATATTTCCGCAAGCATTTATTTGTACGTCGAAGAAGAGATTCTGCTTAAACTAGTATAAACCAAATGTTTTTGTAAAACGCCTTAATTTTATTATTTGCTATCTACCAGTTGATTTAAAGATTTTTACGTTATTAATAGCCTTTTTCAAATTATCTTTCTAAAAATGCAACTTTTCAATCAAAAGGTCTTACTTATAACAAGGTTTAATGCTAATAGAAGCGTTCTTAAATTATAGCGTTTTTTAAATCTTTGCAGTTACTACTCTTCTATAGTAGAGCCTTCTTTATGTTGTGCTTCCTTATTATCAAAAGAAACGTTTCCAGCTTTGTATCGATAATTAAATTATTTTTAAAAATCATTCATGGCCTTTTATAAATATTGTCCTATAAGCTAAGCTTTAATTTTCTTGGTGTTTAAAAAAAAAACTTTGATCGATTACTTTTTATTCTGCGTATCGTTTTTAGTAAAACCTTCAGTTGCAAATTAGATTAACTATTATTAACAATTGACTATATTTATTAAAAACAAAAGGGTGGGGAGAATTATGTTATAAATGCATCTATTAGAAATCTTAATATGATAATAACCAACAGCTCTAATAATTTAAGATGACTCTTTCACACTTATAAATATTAACAAAGCTTAATGTTTAAGCTTTCATTATATACATATTCTTTAGATAATAATTAAAGCAGGTTGTTAAATATTATAACATTATAATATTATGTAGATAACATTTATTATTAGTGAAGTTGATGATTTCGCAATTGGAGATGAGTAAAATTTTTAAACTTTTATAAAAATTTGTAACAGGTGTGAGTTTTGAAAAAATACTTCAATGGTGTTAAAAAGAGATTCACTTAACGCTTCAAGTATATTAATTTCGTAAAAATGATCTGCTTAATTAAAATAGAATATCTTCAAAAATTTCGTCCATAAAATAGCAGGTGTGAACAATGGAAAGATACTAATATGGTGCATAAAGAAATCTTAAAAGTTTCAATTTTAGAGTTATAGTAAAAATCTAGTAGAAGCAACAAACGAAATCTTAAACAATTTTTAAACAACTACAAAATTCACTGATTGTTATTACAAAAAAAAGATTTGAAAGATAACGAATAACTGATCCTATAAAACAAAACAAAGAATCCATTAAAATATAGAATTGAAAAAACTCGCAACTCTATTAAAGCTTAGCTTACTTAAAGGCTGCAAATAACCAATATAGTCCCACACTAAGGAAAAGCTGCCTTAACATTTATTTGAAAACAATAATAGTACAACCCTATTGGAAATGCTTTTAGCAAACATAATAATTTGTATAATACTACCAAAAAATCTTTAATTTGTACAATAATATTAATAAAAGTGCACAAAGGGATAAAAAACTAAAATTAAAAATTAAAAAAATATTTTTCAAAAAATTTAAAATGAAACCACTATAAAAAATATAGGACTCGTGCGTTAAAAGTGATTTTTACTCAGAAGAGGATATATTTTATAAATTGCGATAAAAAATTTAAATTTATTAATTAATCTACCATTAAATTAAATGCCTAAGAAAAATAAAAATATATATTACATAATAAAAATCTTAATCAAAAAAAAAAAAAGAAGTTTACCCATAAAATTGTTTAATTTTTTAATAAGTATCGATAAACTGAAAAAGCTAGCAAAAGTCCGAGAAATTTAAAGGAACAACTTTGAAATCGTCTTGAAAAATTTGGGGATATTCTTTAATTAAGCAAATCACTAAATTTGTAGAAAGCCCCAAATTTGGCTGAAAAACCACCGCCAAATTTTCAGCGGGCATCATATTTTTAGCTGAATTCAGATGTACAAGATGCAAATGCCTGAAATTAAAATTAAAATTTAGATAAAAAAATTATACGATAAATTTAATTTTTTAGTGTTTTTTATTAAAAAAGTAAATTTAAGTAGATTATTAAATAACTTTATGAATTTTAAAAAAATAAAAAAAAAGGAAAACTAACAAAATCTAAATGGAATAAACAGTCTAATAAAGTAAGATGGCATAATACTTTTTATATATCACAATAAAAAAAATTAAGACTCTAAAAATATTATATAATAGTAAAATGTATTATAATAACTTAAAAACTATTTATTAATGAGAAATAAGAATCGCCCATGAAAAAAAAAATTAAGCTAAATCATTGAACATTTCGAAAAAAAACCGCATTTAAAAAATATAAAATGTAGAGAAAAGGTAGAGCACAAAAAAAATAATAAAATATTTACTGCTACTTTAATTCAAAAGTATTTCTTATTGTTAATTATTTTCTTGAAACAGTTATAATAGAATTTTACAAAAATAGTGATCAGGTATAAAAAACGGATTTAAAATAAGAAAAAAATATTTATAATAAAAACTGAAAAATAAACTTCTACAAATATAATTACTAAATATTTAATTTTATGATTTAATTTATACATTATTATAAAATATTTAGTATTTAAAAAAAAATTAAGCAAAAACAGTGAACAGGTATAAAAAAACAATATTTATAAAAAATATTTAAATTATATTTATTAATTTGAATATTTAATAAATTTTTAAAAAATAATTCTTTACTTTATTCTTTGCTAATAGTAATAATAATAATAATAATAAAAACCTAAACAAAGCACGAAGGAGAAGTAAATTTCCTGGCGGTAATTCTTTTACTAAAAGGTTCAGAGCGCCAATCATCTCATCGGAATCGACTTCCAATTCTAATGAAGATATTATTTATTTTTCGCTAATTTTTAAGGCGTTTTACTTTTATGATTTCGTTATAAAAAATTTTATTTAAAAACAATAAAAAATAACAATAATATTAATAATATTTATAAAAATTTAAAAATAAAAGTTATTTTTATTTTATTTTTTATAGAGTAAATCTACTCTATAAAGATTTATCATTGGTACAATATTATTATATTTTATGATATTTAGTATTTTTTTATTGTTACCTTACTTATAATTTTATTTATTTAAACCATTATTACTTTTTATTATTATTTGTAAAAGTTTATTTAAAAATAATTATATTTATAAATAATAATTACTTAATTGTAAATAACAAGATATAAAAAAAAACATATTTTTATTAATAGTTTACTTATAATTTTATTTATTTATATTATATCTATTACTTTATAATTATTTTAAAAGTCTATTTAAAAATATTTATACTAATCATTTTACTTATAATTTATTTTATTAAAAAAAATTTATTACTTTTTTATTGTTATCTTGTAAAAGTTTATTTAAAAATAATATACTTACTAGTATTTAGTTATAATTTTATTTTTTTTGAAAAATACTTATTACTTTATTACTATATTATAATAGTTTATTAAAAAATTACTATATGTATTTTTAATAATAGCTACTAAATAGTAATTAAAAAAAAAGTACACTACTTTATTAGTTTTTTACTCTTTCTTTATTTATATAATATTAATTACTTTACTATTAATTTTAAAAGTTTATTAAAAATGATTATTATATTTATTTATTATTATTTTAGTATAATTTTACTATTATGTAAAAGTTAATTATAATTCTATTTATTATTAATAATTTATAGAAAAAGAAATAATGAAAATATATAAAATTTATTATAATTATACTTATCAATATTTATTCGATATATATTTATAATTTTATTACAATTATATTATAAAGTTTATTCAAAATAATTATTATTATATTTTAGTATTATTTTGGTTATAATTTTATTATTATATTGTAAAATTAATTCTATTTATTATTACTATTATTAAATTTTTTAATAGTAATTAAAAGAAATAAAATATAGATATATAAATATATTATTATCCTACTTATAATTTTTTTTATGTAATAAATAGTTATTACTTTATTAGTATTATACTGAAAAAGTTTACTTAAAAAAATAATTATAGTTATTATTAATATTTATAAATAGTTAAATTAAAAAATACAAAAATTATATTACAACTGTTTTTAAGGTGAATCTACTCAAAAAAAAAGTATTAAAAAATATAAAAAGTAAATAGTTGTTTCTTATTATTTTTACTCTCTATTATTATTGATTTACTTTTTATTATATAGTGTATTATATTATATTACTATTAAAAAAAAAACAAATAATTGATACAAAAAAAATTGTTTAACCTTTTAACTCGCTTAACTTCGAAGTTGGAGGAATAAAAGGTTCGGGAATTTCCTTAGAAAAATACGAAAAAAAAAGATGAAATTTTCTTGAATGTTTTGTTCATGTAAAAAATTGATCATAAAAAGTTTTTATGTTAATCTGTTATAGCCAATAAGAATCTCTTATTAGGGTATTAAAATTTCCTAACAGGCTCGCTACTAACTTTACAGCTTTCCATTAAAAAAACACATACTATTATTGGACCAATAAAAGAACTATTTATAAAAAGTTTTTATTTTGATAATCTGGAACAGCCGATAAAATCTTTTATACCAACTTTACTGGTTTTTATTAAAAAACACGTAAAAGATTGTTTGGCCAATCAATAGCAAGAAAGACAAGAAAAAAAAAATAGAAGTTAACTAGAGGACGATTTTTTTCATTCAATATATTTAACAAATAAAAATCAAAAAAATTTTAGCGCTTAATAATTCTAGACGTAAACAAAAATATAATGAAATAAACTTTTTAATCAAGCTACATCAAGAATAGTTTTACTCTGTAAAAACATTTCACCACACCAGCAACGTTGTGCGCTGTGATACTCTGAAAGTTGGGAACTTCGCCTTTTTTTGGGAATATATGATTAGCGCACGAAATATAGTAAAAGACGTGGGCCAATCAGAATTATACCCCGTTGAAAGGAATCACGTATATTTTTCATTTTTAAATGGCCTCCACTTATTCTATAGATTCCCTGCAAATTCAGTCCTTAATAATAAATGAATTAAAATAACAAACAAAATAATGAAAATATATAAAAATAGTGTAAAATAATGAAAATAAAAAAACATGTACCAAAAGTCTCTACATAGGAAAAACATAATAGCAACGGCGCAGGCAAAATTGATCCGCTGTGCGTAGCATCCGCTATTAGCGCGCCAAATACGCCTCAAAATAATAAAATTAGCCATGCAAGTTTTTTAGTGCAATATGAAATATTACCGAGTTCGTAGGGGTCTTGCTTTTCTAGCGTGGACGGAATCGCGGCTAATTGAATAAGAATTTATTGTAAATAATAATAATAAATAACATAAAAAAGTTTCTATTTATAATCAAATAGAAAAAGATTCACGAAAAAATATGAAAGTATACTCGAAACTATACTCCACTTATTTTAATGAAAGTTTTATATAATATTATGAAAATAAAAGAAAAAAATTATCACAAACAATAAAAAAAAATTAAAAAATATTATAAAATAATAAATAAAGTTAGATAAATACAATAACGAACGACAAAAATATAACAAAAAGAAAAATTTATTAATAATAAAATAAAAATTAAAAATGAAAAAAAATTATGATTTAAAAAAATTTTGAAGAAGTTTTATAATAAATATAAAAAAAGTAATAAAAATAAAAAAAAAATTATGAATATGAAAAAGAAATAAAAATTATACTAAAAAAAATAAATATAAAGAAAATACATAAAGTAGTAAAAAAGAAATAAATAAGTAATAAATAAGTAATTAAAAAAATATAAATAAAAATAATTATTATACTCAAATATAGATGTAAAGAAATAATAAAAGTAATAGAAAATACTTATATAAGGAAAGTTCATCACGTTAATTGTAGAAATATTATTGAAAAATTTACTATAAATAAAATAAAAAATAAATAAAAAATTTATACAAGTTAAAAAAAAGTAATAAAAACAAGAGAAAATAATATTATCTAAAAAAAAAATAAAAATAATAAAGATTTTATTATTTTATTTTAAAAAAGTAATAAAAAGTATATTTAATAAAAAAAATTAAAAAAAGGATAAAAAAATATATTTAAAATATAAATCAACCTAAATATTTATATATATATATAAAAAAGTAGAAAATGTATTTAACAATAAATAATATATTTATAAAAAAATTCAAAAAATTATTCTAAAAATAATATTTATGTATAATATATAGAAATAAATTTATACTAAAAAAAATTGTTAAAAATAAATATAAAAAAGTTTAATAAATTATGCTTAATGAAAAATATATTATAAGAAATATATAAAAAAAATATATAAAAAAAGTTTAAAAAAGGTACTAACGAAAATAGAAATGAATATTATTTCTAAAATTATATATATATAAAAGTTTAATAAAGAATTATATTACAAAATTAAAAGTAAAATAATATTCAAAAAAAAATAATAATAAATAAATAATATAAAAAGTTTACTATTAAAAAAAAATAGAAATAATATTATAAAAATAAATATGAAAATAAGTTTAATACGTTTTAAAAAAAAAATAATAAAAATTATACTATAAAAAATTATGAAAAAGTCTAATAAACGGTTTTAAGAAAATAAAAATAAACAAAAAATTTTAATACAAAATTTAAAAAAAAAATTAAAAATAAACGCATAAAAAGTTTAATACATTTCAAAATAAAAAAAGTATAACATAAAAATGAAAAAATAATAAGGCGAAGTAGTAATGAAGCAAAACTAAACTACGAAAAGACTGGCGCATAATTTGAAATAAAGTTAAATGTTTGCGGGAAGAGGCTGTAAAAAGAGAAACCCATGAATACAAAAAATTCACTAAATCACCAATAAACAGCAGTATTTTAGCTATAAATGTTAAAAGGACCCATTATTGCCCATTTTTGTAAGGGGGTCTTCTGATAGCCAATGAAAATATAAAATACAAAACGCAAAAACCGTGAAGCGAATGAAGCGAAGAATAGGCGGTGGTTTTTTTCGGGAACTTCTGAAGGTTTTTCTAATGATAATAATTATTATAAAAAATACTGAAGCAAAACTTTTGATGAATAATAAATATATAAAAAGTAGAATGAAAAAAACAAAGCGAAATTTTAATGAATAAAAAAAAAGTAACCTCCGTCACTGAAAAAAAGTTTTTATCTGTCCGAGTTGGTGACAGCTGTTTGGCAGTGTCACTTCCAATAGAAGGCATGCTTTTTTGGCTCTTGTCTAAAGAATATACTTAATGCAGACAATTAAAAGAATTATATAGAAAGAATAAAACATATTTACATTAAAAGGTTAAAAATCTCTTTAAATAAAAACAATAAACAGTAAAAATGATAAAGTTTATAAAATAGTAAAAGTATTTATAAAGAAAAAAAAGGAAATATACTTGCAAATATAAACGTATTTGTATAAAAATAATAAATATAAAAAGTAATCAAGTTGATAATAACATTTATTTTGTAATTACAATCTATTAAAAAATAATAAATGTATATATGTATAATAAAGAAAAAAGGATAAATATACTTGAAAGTAAAAATAATATTAAATATAAACAATAAAGTTTATGTTAATAATAATAATAGCAAATTACAATAAGAAAGAGGATTACGAAGAGTTTTCGTTATTTTCTTTGATAATCTCGTAACGAGATTATTTTTTTTGGGGTGAATTTCAGTAGCAACCATCGGAGGTTGCGCAGAAAGTAATAAAGTTTCTAATAATAATAAGTAACATTTGAAAAATTGTGGATCGAGTTTGATAAAAAGTAAAACTCGGCGTTCAAGTTTTTTAATGAAAAAAATCAAATTTCTTGATTAAAAAAAAAAATAGATTATTTAAATATTTATTATATAAAAAAAGTTAATAAAATTTATTAAATAGTAAAACTTCTTGATTATTATCAGAAATAATTTTATCATATTTAATATAAAAAGTCAAACAAGTTTTATTTAATACTGCTCGATACTAAAATATATAATTCAAATTTGAATTCATAGAAAAAAAAGTTTGCAAGTTGGCTAAAAAGTAAATTTACTTTAGAACAAGTTTTAATAAAAAAAGTAAATCGTCTCGTTTACGATAAAAAAATAAATTAAAAACTTTTTAGTAATAAAAAGAAAAATAAATAAAGAACAAAATATAAAAGAAAATAATACTTTCGACAATTTCAATATTATTATTACTAAAAAAAAAAAATACATGAATAAAAATAAATATAAAAACTTTACTACTATCATATATTTCTCATATAGTAAAATGTAAAAACTCATCATTAACCTGAAAATAAAATAATATTTATTTTTTATTATTTATTGTTATTAATATAATCTTTATCAAAATAGTAAAAAATAAAGTAAATTACACTCGTAAAGAGTTACAATAAAAAATACCGGCGGGGCAGCAGCCCGGACAATCCCAGATGCCCAACACCTTGATATTGCCAGCAGAATCAGTAAAACTATTGAAGATATATGATTGGTCGTTAGAAATCCAGTAAAAAACTTTATTACTTTTATGTCTTTGATTGGTAGCGATTAAAGTAAAGTTTATTCATAAAAGTTTTGTATGGAATTTATTGAGTTACAATTTATAATGTTTTTAGATTTCATTTTTATTATAAACGTCGTTATTATTATAAAAATAAGTAAAAAGGAAATTTACAATAAATATGATTTGCGCATAGATTTATTATAAGTAAAAATATTAATCGCGTTATATTAAACAATAATTATTAATAATAAAAAATAACAAAAAGGATTAAAAAAATATTATATCAATAAAAAATTTTGAATTATAATTAAACAATAATTTGTTAAAGTATAAATCAAAATAAATAATAGAATTTAACAATTAAAAATAGTAATTAAGAATAAACAATCATAAAAATAATAACAAACATATTCATTACAATAATAATAATTATTAAAAAAAATATTTTTTCAAAAAGTATTATAAATAATAATTTATAAAAAAACGTAAATTATAAAATTAAAATTACTTTCAATAATTTTTTTTTATTTATAATAATAAAAGATTTTGATTTTCAATTTTCAATTTATATAAAACGTAAAAAATAAATTATTATTAAAAATGATTGACGCTTAAATTTATTACTAATAAAAATAAATTGTTTAATATTTTTATTATTAATGATAATTTAGAGTTCAAACAATTATAATGATTAAATTTTCTTAAGAATACTTTGAATTTTTAAATTAATTTCAGTAATTCACAAGAAAATTTATTTTATATATTTTTTACTAATTTTTTTTGTTTACAATAAAAAAAGATTTGATTTTTATTGAAATTATAAAATCAAGTAATAAGGAATTTATTAATAAAAGTGGTTCACGGTTAAACTTATTTTATGTAAAAATAATTTATTAATTATTATTAGAATTTATTAATTTTCTTTACTTTTCTAATAAAAATAAATATAAAACTTGTATTTTTATTCTTAAGCGCGTTAACCTCAACTGATAGTCATCTAAATTTTGATTATCCAATCGATTAAGCCGAGATAACGAGAATTGCAGAATGTGACGGACAAATAGCATACAAGACACCTTAAAGTGAATTTATAAAAAAAAACTGTAATAAAATAAAAAATATTAACCACAGCACAAGATAATTATAAAAAAAGGTATGAAAACTAAATTATTTGAAGTAAATTCTGCTAATTATTAACTTTTTTTTATAAATTATAATATTTACAACAAAAATGAGAGTGTGACGAAAGAGTGTTAAATTATAAAGAAATCTACATGAAAGGAAATCTGATAATAAACTGCATAACAAAATACGAAGTAGACGAAAAAACAATTTGAAAGAAATGCTGGAAAACTTATAGTTATAAATTTATAAACACGTAAATAAAGTTTTTTTTATTTGCCATTTTTATTTTTTATTTTTTTTGCTTTAGTACTTAATTTTAATTTTTAAAACTAGATAAAATTATAAAATCTTCCAGAAATGAAGGATGAAATCTAAATATATAAAGAAATCAACAAGATAATGACTAATTAAACCGCAGAGCAATATCTGAAGTAGACAAGAAATCATTTCTATAAAATGCTAGAAAAATTAATATGTAAGTAGTAAAATAATTTGATTAAACCTCATTAATAGTAAATTATAAACTTTGCAGAATGTGCAGAATGTGCAGAATGTGACGGACGAATAAAAATTTATAAGTTAATTAAAAAATAATAAAACTCAAAGTATACCAGAATTCCATTTAAAAAGAATAAATTTTTTTAAAATCCCGCATATAAAAATTCAAATTTACTTTTTACGATAAAAAAAAACAGAAATGCATAAAAATAGCAGAATTAAAGAAAACCTCCACAACGACTGTAGCTGGAGTCCCCTTAAAATTAGATTCAATTTTCAAGTTTCTTCTTTCGGCCTATAAAAGCAGTAATTATTAAAATCTTAATAAGAAAGATTTTCGAATTTTTTTAAACCCTTTTTACTAAATTTATAACTTAAACTAAATTCATTCGTGGCTTAATTAAAAATTTTAACTTAGAAATTTAACGGTGTTAAAAAAAATTATATTTAGTCTTTATAAGAATCTAACAAAAAGTAAAAATTAAACTTGAAGATTGTAATTTGAGTATATTAAGTATTATATAAATATATAATCTACCATTGACTCTTAAAAGATTATAATAAAAATTTTCAATCTTACATAGTTTATATTAATCAAGCCCTTTAAAATTTATATTATTGTTAATAATATTAATAGTACACTTATTATTATTACTATTCTTTTCTATTTAATTTTATTTAAAAAAACTACAATTAAGTCATAGTTTCATATTTATTACTGTTATTACTATATAAATTTTTATTATCACATTTTTTATAAATATTATTACTTTTTTATTTATAGCAAATAAAATATTATATAATTTACAAATTAAGAAAAAGATATTAAGTTTGTCCGTCATTTTTAAAAATATAAGCAGAATAAAATCTATAGTTGATTAAAAAAAAGAAACTAATAAATAATTAAAAGTAAAAATCTTAACTATAAATTTCCATCTTATAATTTACTTAAACAATTATAGTAAAGCCGGAGAATAAATTTATTTATAAATCAGTTGAATTAGAACGAACGTGACAAGAATGTTCACACAAGTAAAATCTAGAACAACAATCTTCAAAAGAGCCAGAAGATCTCGATAAAAGCGGACTTTCGTCAGGTGAAAAAATTCTCTCTTCAACTGTAGAACAGATTAAGGAGGATAAAACATTTTTAAAAATTAATAAATTTATAAATTTAAAAAGTTATAATTTAAAAAAAAAGTTGTAAAGATAAATTGTGAAGAAATTTTCTCTACAAGCGGGAAACAGAATATTTGAAAAATATAAATAGTTAAAAAAATTTAAAAAAATTAATTATAAAAACAATTATAGTATGCGATTATTTGTAGAAGTTTATAAATAGTAACGTTGAGTATTTTTACAAAATATTTAAAAAAAATTAAATAATTTAATAGATTTTTAAATAAAAATGTATTGTGTAAAATGTTTATTATTAATGAAATCGAACGTTTTTTTAGTAATTATTTTGAGAGGAAATTAATAAGTTTAAAAAACATCCTAAAAAAAATAATTTGAAGACTAAAATGTGATAAAAACTTTTTTTATTACCACATCCTTGACGAATCCAACGCAAAGAAAAAGAAGTGAAGTTTATATCCGCGCTTAGAAGATTTGAAAATAATAAAAATAGTTCCCGAGTAGTGATTGATGAAGGCAATAACATTGAAAACTCTACGTGCTAAATACATTTGACTAGTAAAACTCTTATAACTTGCAAAAGAAATTTAATAAGAAAAAAATAATTTTTAAAACTTATTAAAAAAGATTTAAGTAGAAAAAATATTACTAGTAAAACTCTTGAAAACAAAAAAATTATGGAGGAAATTATAAATTAGTAAAACTCCCTAAAATTACAGAACAATTTAAGTAAAAAATTTTTTAACTAGTAAAAGACTTATTACTTTGAAAAAATCCTTAAGTAGAAAAAAATTAATCAGTAAAACTTTTATTATTTAAAAAATTAGAAAAAATTCAATTAGTATATATTTTTATTACATAAAAGTTTTAAGTAAAAGGAAATCTGGGAATACAAGTTGCAAGAAAATTACCGTAAAATAATTTAATTCCCCTTTTTTTGATATATATTTATTTAAAGAAGAAAAACGAGTGTAAAAGTGTGCACATTGGCAACTGTTAACAGTTGAAATAGAAAAAAAACTTGGCGCAAAATATAAATTTGCTGCCTTCCAAAAGTTGAAGGGAGTAGAAATAGTAGCTGAAATAATTTATTTAGGAAAAACTTTGTTATTAATAGAAACTCTAATGTTAACATATACTTGATCTTTTCAAAGTAACGGCAGAATCTTTTTTTTTTCCTTTCAAATCTTGCTGTGAAGATTGTTTATAGTTTCGCGCTTCCAAGCCCAATATTTTAAAACGCAACTTCGAAGCCAATTTCTTACTTTTTGCGTAAAATATATTTCTTTGTTCCAAATTATCATTCAACGATTTACTATACTTTGGGACTGCCGCAGAGGGCTCTACTGTTTCCTGCACAGCAGCCATTTTTAAACCAAAACAACGTTATCAATATTCTGTCCTTTTGATACTTAGCTAAAAGTCAAAAAGTAGAGCTCATTAAAAAAAGTATAAGAAAAAAGCTAAAGTTTTACCTTCTTTTACAGCTGAATGCCCTTCCACACTAAGAAAGACGCAAAAAGGCAAGAACCAAATACTTTTACAGCACTTTTTAAAATATTGGCCACAACTTTACTCTTTTCGTCATCCAATATAAAAGTTATGCGTTTTCTTATCGTCAAAGAGGTTTTTACTGCTCTTTTGAATTATTAAAACATTTATTGTACGTTTAAATATTTCATAAGGAAAATATTTTGGATTTTAATTTTAACCTTAGTAAACTTTAAAAGAAGTTTGGTTATTAATAAAATGTCTTTTAAGGGGGTAGCCTTAAACGTAACCTTTTATGCTTTACGAAACTCTGTGTGCACTATTCATCGGCAGCAGTAGTTCTTACAAAAGTTTTTATTTTATATTTCAATCTTTCAACCATTTTTTTCCAACTTTTCTAAAATATTAAAGTTACTAAAACCCACTTTATCTGATTTTTCAAAGAGATGTCCACTTTTCAATTTAACTTATTTAGTAAAGCTCTTTACAAGGTCAAAGATACCTTAATTAGCTAATTCATGCAAAGCTTTATTCACACTGTACTCAGTTACGCGTACTCTGGAAATTATTCCACTAACTTATAACTGCTATTATCTTTTACCTAAATATACTTCTTTTTTTACCAAAACAAAAAGGTTATCTATACTTTACACCAGAAGTTAATGTGTTGCCAATGAAATTAGTAAGAAAAAATTTTTGTTTGTATGCCCCGTTTATGCGTGCACTAAATTCGCTACAAAAGATTGCCTACTTAAAAAAAAGTTGTAAACTTGGCGCTTTATAGTTTAATTATAAAAAAGAGAATACCAAAATAATAAAAATTTTTTTTTAAATTCTTAAAATTCTACATGCGAAGTTAATAAAGGCTTCAAGTTTACGATAAACAGGTGTTATAATATATATATATATTATTTATTGGTCATTTATTATCATATAAACGTAATAACAGTTTTGTTACCAGGAGTATCGATTTTTTAATTAGAAAATTAGATGTTAATCAAGCCTACGTTCAATAATACTATAAATGAATTACCAAATCAATAAACTTAAGCAATTATTTAATCATTAAATATTTTGGAAGAGTCATTACTCATAAATTACTCTTCATACCAATATTGTGAATGAGTTAAACACAACGCTTGCCATGTTTTTACTAAAAATAAAATTCAACATGTAAATTCCATCGAATAGGTTTCTCCAAAAAAGAGCTTGACCACTTTGAAATAAGAAGTTTAGATTTAGAACCAATATTAAGGCCTAAACACATCAGGTTTACCAAAAAAGTTAAATTTAAAAAATGAAAACTACCATCTAAAGTCCCGTAAATATTATTGGAGCTGATATTTTTGAATTTGAAGAAAAAGATTTACAAGCACAATTTCTGTATATATATATATACCTTTTTAAACAGTTATACTATCTTATTCTACAGAAGGAGGGCTGTGTAAAAAAAAAAGAGGCAAGCATTATAGCCTAAAGGGTGATGGTTGATATGCTTTACACACATATGAATGCTGAGCGATAGAAGTAAATATATGAATAAGATAGTTACAAAGGCAACAATTTGATGTTTTCCATGACTTTTTAGAGATAAAGAACGGGAGACGAGCAAGGCCGAGCCACTCCACTTAAAATTGAAAAGCTGGTCAACTACTTTATATTACAGTAGCACAAACTTTTTTATGATACTTGCCCAAGCATATAACAGTAGTATTAATATAAAGATAAAACCGAAATCAAAGCCTAAATAATTAATGAACTTGAACTCTATAAATTACTTTACTTATTAACATAGATTATAATATCGGAAGAAATAAGAACTGATAGAAGCTCCAAACACCTTAACATTATGAGGAAGATATTGAACAATGGGGAGTAGCCTTGACAAAAAAGACACTAAGGCTCATCTCGGTATAATAAAAGCTAAAGAAGCTTATTCTCGATATGTATGAAGGCCAGAAGTATATTAGAACAAACAAAACAATGATTAAATGAATTCGTGGTACCGCTTTCATGAGTAACCAACTTTTTAAAAACTCCAATGATATATGCGGTGCAAAATGTTAAAGCATAAAATACAAGTTTTTAGTTTGTGGAAACCTCATATCCCGACCTATGAAGGATTTCTTATAGCAATACTTAATTTTTTTTAGTAAAAAAATACACCTTTCTAAATAAAAGAAAACATTTTTAATTGGTAAGTTCATATATTTTTTTATTTTTAAAAAAACAAGTATTTTTACTCGTCTGCAGCTCATGTTATATGGCACGAATCATTAAGGTTTGCAAATGTTAGGCTTCGTCTTAAATCGAGCTTTTACAATAATACTGCCTATTTATTAATTTCTTTTAACAAAGGGAAAGCATTTACTTTTGGAATACACAGCTTTTTCAAGAAAGGTTCTCTTCTTAAACACAGTTTACTCCGCAATAGTTCGATGTGGTTTAGTCAGGACTGTATAGGAACCAATCAGGGACAAAAAAGCCCGGATCTCTTTGTCCTCACTGCCTATTTGTCAAATATGTTTAATATAGTTATCAAGCTGGAACGGAATCCTTCTAACTATATTAAAAAAATTAGTTAAAATAGCATTAGTAATAAATTTTAAAAGCAGTCTATCGCATTAAGAAACATCGTTCAATTTTATTAGAAGGCGAGGATATTAGATTTTTAAAAAATGTAACTTTTAGTCGTATCTTATGAAATAAATGGTATCCGACAATTTTTTTTTCCCTAGAATTTTGTAAGGTAATCATGAGGGTCTTCTCTATTTATAACTATAATGGAGGTTACTCTGCTCAGCCTTAGTAAGTTATACTTATCAGTGTTCGTCAAAAACGCACAAGTTGAGACCTTTCTTGCTAAAAAGCTTGTCTACACCTCGCATTTTTAGCATTATTTGATCATAGTCAAAAAATTATTCTTGACCGAAATATATAGCCGAGAAAAATACAAAGTAGAGTGGTGCGAAATAATGCTACAAATATCAGCTTATAGAAATATTCGCGAGGATCAGTCCGGGAAATGCGAAATCCCCTATAGTTAAGGGTAGGCTGCTTAATGCACGCCGCTCTGGGACAGTAACTTTCTTATAATGTTGTACGACACACTTCCAAATCCGCATCTGCTGAGTTGTTAACAATATTTATCTTCAAGAGTTTTGCGTTTGAAACGCGAACTTCCCAAGGTCTTGCTCAATTCTGAATGAAAGTTTTCACACGGGAGTAGTTCTATGGGCGCCGGTAAACACAATTCCCTGGCATGTGTGCTACTAGTTCCACAATTAACTATAGAGAAGGCTTAAAATCGGATATTCAAAACTTCAGTTGCTAGTAGGAGGCAGAGACGGCGTGTACTCTTAGTTTTAAGCTTAAAATTAGTCTTCGCTTCGCGCACATTTTACCTCACAGAATGTTATTATTACCAAGAAATTGCTTTTTTACAAAACTTTTTAAGTTCTTAAAATTCGGCTTCTTTGCTGTGGTAGGTAATTCGTTAATAAGGCAATATTTAGTATTGGCTTCTCTTGAATGTTTGAAAGCTGATTTTATGGACTCACTCTATCCCACGGGATATGTAATATTGGGGTCTATATTTTTTGCTACTATTAAAGAGCAAAGTCGTTTATGCTCGAAAAGAGAAATTGAAGTTTCCTCTTGTTATATAATAAGGACCTCCCTTTAATACCTTTTTTGCTTATTTTCTTACTTAATATTATAAATTGGTTCATTTTAGAAAAAACTAAATATCAAGTTATGCCAGATACTAAAGAGCTGTATCGACGAGTAGGGTTGGTTTTTTTTCAATCTTCCAGCAGCTATATAACCCTTTAGCTCTTTCTTCAGCAGCTTTCACGGACCAAAGTTTTCGCGTATTTCATATATATTAGGCAATCTTATTTATTGATTATCCTAACGGGAATAGTTTATAAAAGTGAGGTATAAGTAGGTTTTGCGATTGGCGAGAGCTTATAAAAGAAGATCTACTAAAATTCATAAAAGGAAAACAGAAATACTCTGCGTACAAGCTATAGACTCTAAGATATGTAACAAATATAAGTATTTTTAATAAGACGCCAGCAAGAGGCTTCTGTCCTTTTGTCTTGTCACAGGCCAAATTAATAAATTTTATGTTCTTTTGGTATTCCGTAAGAGGCGCTCTAGTTAAATTTATATACCGTTGGGAACCTAAAAGACAACACAAACAATTTTTTATTACTATTATAAATCCAAAAGGCACCTGTAACCAAACATTTGATAAAAACACAAAAAGACTGACTTCCACACCGGCAAATTTTCATGTGGGCAATAAAAATTTATACACCAAAAGTTCAACACTATTTGATGACACCAAACAGGGTTTTAGTTATTAAACTTTTCAAATATATTATAAAGATTGCTTAACTTTGCTTCTACTTAAAAAAAAAATTAAAAAAATTACGTCTGACGGATTTAAGCTAGCATAGGCTCTATTACATTAAATTAAATGGCTAAATCTTGGAAGCTAAAAGTTACCATAACTATACTTTATATATGAAGTAACGCGCACAAGAAGAACTAAAATTTTAAAATGGTATATATATGTGTGTTTCAGAGTGAAAAAAAAATACATTTCTTAAAAGATAGTTAAGCGCAATTATGGCTTATATTGTTTTAACAAGTTTTTTGACATTTACATAAGCCCCATTTCTTGATGTATACACAAAATTACTAAAGCTATTACTATTTCAAAAAAAAATGTTAATATAATATTTCATTTACAAAATTTAAACACGTTTAGAGATTACTTTAAAAAGTACAATTCTTTATTATGAAGTAAAACTTAAATAATTCAAAAAGGTATATGTTTAAAAAGTAAATTGAAAGAAAAAATTGGTAGAATTTAAGTTACAATTTAGTCTTTTATTATCCGCCACGACACGTTTTTTATTTACCTCCTGCGCGTCGCTGGTTTATCGTTTTTAGTTTTTTTTTTCCATTGAAGGCGGTTTAGCTTGTATGTTTTTTGCTCTGTAGTTGCTTTCATGCTTAATCTACCCCTTCTATACGGTTACAGATTAAAAAAATAATCAAACATGACGGAATCGTACCAAGTTCTAGCCCAAAACTTTGTTAACTTTTATTACTCAAACTTTATTACTAAAAACTGGAGGTTGAAAGTTAAAGCTATTAACTTTTTTTTTAATGCTTTCTGTTATATATGACAGCCAACTGGGGAGTATCTTTCTCCCAAATTCCTTAATGACATACGATTCTAAAGAACTCTTGGGCACCGAGGCCATACTATCTCAGCTAAGCTCCTTGCCTTTTAGCAAAGAAGTGAAGTACAATCTTACTTTGGTTCAAGTACAACCTGGCCAAAGTCCAGAACTAATTCTTATAGCCGTTTTAGGAAGATTTCAGGTAACTTTCCGTTAATACTATTTACTGCTGCTGTTATTAGTCTTTCCTAGGATGGCCAAGATGCACCCATTGGATTCTCTCAATTTTTTCAACTAAAGAAAGAAAGTAATGGCTGGTTCTGCACAAACACTCTCTTTCATCTCCACTTTCACAACTGTTGAAGCTGTCAATAAAAATTTCGTAATTTTACCATCCGCATTTACCTAAATTATTTTTATCGTTATTGATTTTTAATTTACTGTTAATATAATAGTTTATACCTTTTTTTTAAGTTATAAAAAGTTATTAGACAGTTTACCAACTACAGACTTTTAAAGAATTTTTCAATAAAATACTATATACTTTTACTTTTATTGATATATGGAGATCGAATGCATCAGTTAAAATAATTATAAAAATCTGCAATTTACGACTTTTTCCAAATGTTCGTAATTATATATAAATTTATTAGTTACAAGGAAGCGATCTTTTTATAATATAAATTTTAAGAGTTAAATTTTTTTTATAACGTAATATTTTTATATTTTTATGTAAAAGTTTTTTATAATAAATTTATACAATTCGTTCAATTACATTTTTATTGAAATAAAGTGCTCACAACTATAGACAAGTATTACTGATGATCATATTAAAATTAATTACTCTTTAGTTGTTATATTTTTAATTTAAAATTAATTTTCCATTGCTAAGCTCTACTAAGTTCGTGCTTTCTTTAAAGATAAGCTAAATTATTCACTTCTTTTAGTATTCTTTACTCAAATTACCTTTTTTATATTATAATAAAAAAGATGAACGCAAGCCAATATCTTTTTGTAATTTGTTTTACTATACTTAAATAAAAAATAAATATAATTTTATTATGTTAAAAATCTTTAATGAATTTATATCTAGCTTCCGAGTTTAAAATGCTTTTGAAGCCTGCAAAGTTTATCATAAAAGCTTGAAGTCTTCAATAAAAGTCGTATAAAAATCTTACAAATAATTTTTCCGAAAAGATTCATAAAACAAAACTTTTGTGCTTTTTATAAGCCGAAGCATTTCGTTGCGGATCAGCATATCCCGCAGTAAAACAAAATCGCAGTGCTCTGGATTTTCAATTTCGGCCGTCTTTATTATAAGCGGTGTCCCATAATAATTTTTTTAATCAAAAATTAAAAAGACTGTACTCCCGCAGAACACTTCCTTATAAGTTTTCCTTCCTCGTAAGCATCACTGCCAATCACGGCGTACGGTATTCCTGCCTGTCCATTCAAAATAGATGCTTATTGGTAATTTTTTTTCATAAACTATAGAAATATAAGAACAAAAATAATCGTAGAAATGTCGAACAATTATAAAATTAAAAAAATAATCAAAGCTAAAGCTTAAAAAGAAATTTAGTCAAATAAATATAAACATTGAAGTTAACAATTTTTAACAACTTTTATAATCTCGAGCTCTTCACTGCTGTATTCATTTTTTGTATAGAGTGGGTAAATTTCAATTTGATGGTACCGCAAATCCTACATTTATTAATAACTTTAAAAAAAAACCTTTTTTAAATAAAAGTTCATAATAACCCTGCTTCCTTACTTTTTTAAAAAAAAGATTTAAACAAAAAGTCATAAACAAAATAACTTCGTTGATTCTTTTTTTGAAATCTGCAAGTTCATCGCGTGTTAACGTGTCGGCTTTGGCTATTAAAGGAATTATATTGCAAAAGCGGCTCAACCTTTTCAGCGCTAACACAAATAAATTACTTTAATGATAATAATATAAATAGTAATCAAAATAATAAAAGTTTAATTTGTATACATACTTAAAGTACTTTGAAAAAAATATATATATACAAAAACAATTAAGAGTATTTACCTTTAACATCGACTGCTTTCAAGCAGTGGCCGGTAGGCATCACAAAATACAGAAGGCAGTGCACACGTGTATCAGAGATGTAGCTGCGACAACGGCATAATAAACCAATAGGATTGGAGGAAGCAAGCAACAAAGTAATAAAAATTATGGAGTCATTACGGTTTGCGCTCAGGTTTGATTTCCTCTAGAAGATAACTTTCATATTGGTTGCAAATGTACTCCACTATTGGCTCCCAGCATTCGGAGTTGTCCACGTGGTCGGCAAACCCTGAAAAAAAAATTGGCCAACACTAAGTGACACTCGCTCGGAGGCCACCTGGAGTGTCTGTGATGGTCAGCTTGACTCGCACGCCTTTTTCTTCAATGACGTGCGCAACGGAGCGAATTGAAGTGGTTTGCGGAGGCCGAGGCGTAACCTCCTCGCTGCCCTCATCGTTGTCATAGTCTTCAAAATCATCAAAAACTTAATAGTTTCATTATTTTTTTGAAGCACTGAAAAAACTCAAAAAAATGTATTATAATGAAAAATAAAATCTACGATCGTCAGTCGTTGTATGTCTACTTTTCCTAGCAAACTCGCCTTTAAAGAGGGTATTAATAAAAGTGGACTTTCCCAGGCCACTCCGTCCTGAAGGTTTGAATAATAATAATAAGTTAATAAATAATTATAATGCCTTTTACTAATATTAAAGAAAGAGAAAATAAATAAAGCAACTAAAAGTTTTACAAAAAAGTATAGAAACAGAAATTAAAGGAAGACTTTCAGTCAATCGATTATCATAATTTTTATATCAACCACTAAAAAATGCGGCAGCAGTAATAGTGATGCGTACAATAATACTCACCAACAACCATAATATTATACTGAATTCCTTCTTTGCGAATTTCTTTAGAAAACTGTTCGGTGAGCAAATCGAAGCCTACCGGGCCGTTCCCTTTCGAGGTCAACGCTCTAATCAATATAATTTTTTTTTCATATAATTATAATAATAATATAAAAGTAGTTTAATATTCTTTAACGCAAGTAATAATAAAATAAATAAAGTTTACAATTCTTTTATATAAATAATAATATGAAAATAGTTCGATATTTTTTATAGAATTAATATTATAAAATAACTAAAGTTTGAAAAATATATGTATAATAGTTATAAAAATATTAAAATGTTCTTTTATATACTTAATATTAAGAAAATAAAAGAAAAATGATCGCTTATACTTAATTAAATAAAAAAAAATAACGCAAAAAATAAATAGTAAAAGTTTAACTAAACTTTTTGCAAACGAGTAAATAGCGTATCATAAAAAAATGTAGTTAAAACTTAAATCAGAAAAATGTCAAGTTATAGAATTAGTAATGAGAAAATATAAAATATACATGAATTATAGTTTTTCTTAAAAAAATAAATTAAAAAGTTGTGAACTCACACACCCCCACTGGAAATTTCTGCTATCTGTTAAGTAGGACAATACAATCGAGCGGTAAAGAGCATAATCGAGTTTCACGCCTGCTAAATTTTAATGAAGAAAAATAAGGAAAAAAAATCAGCTCAACTTTAACACGAAAATTAATCTAATTTGCATAAAAACAACGTGAAACGATTTAGCAGATTCACAACTTTTTATAGAAAATTTAAAAATTGCCTTCAATTTTTTTCAATGTTTTCTCGTTGTCCTCGAGGCGAAGTTTTCCAAACAGATTTAAAAATAATTCGGGTAAATTATCTCCAGAAATTTGCTGTTCTTCGTTACAGTATTCTTCAAAAGCTTTACAGAGCGCTATAAAGACAGCGAAACAATTGAAATCTTTAAAACATTATTAATTTATATTACAATAATAAAAAGTTAAAGAACAGCAAATAAATAATATCTGTTATAAGGAAATATATAATAGTAGCAGAATTAATAACTTAGATTTTAATAAAATCAAGAGTTTCATTTTTTATATTTTTTGTAGATTTTATATTAAATTTACAAAAAAAATTTAAAAGTTTAAAGAAAAAAGTTCTTTATTATATACTTAATTTTATAGAAATAATTACTTAAGATATTACTTTAAAGCTAAACTTGAAATAATTAAAAAAAGTTAGTTTACTTTTTAAAAGCTAAATAAAAACTTACCACAAATGTGCATCTACACACAAACTTTTTTGAAATAAGAAAACATAAAATTGAACATTAACAGAACTTAAAGCAAAATTATATAAAGTATAATATTACATAAAGTTAAAAAAAATTTAACTATATAGAAAAAATTAAAACACCTTTATATAAACTAAAACTACTAAAAGTAAAAAATATAAAAATTTTACTCTTTTATTTTATAAAAATATATATGAACATTCTTTTAAAGAAAAATAATAATACCTTCTTCATTTTTAAAGGAAAGTTCTATACATGGTACGGAGATATCCTGTGAAAAATTCATATTAAATAAGAGGAAAAGGAAAGAAGAACATTAAATTAATAAACAACCAAAAAAATAGTTTTTAATTATAATATACAATTTCTTCGGTAGGCATTGCGGTAGAAAAGAATGTAAACTAAATTTTTTTCAAAAGTCAGCTAAATAAATTTTTTATAAAAAACTTGTTAAAAAAAATTTAAAAGTAAAAATAAACAATGAAGTAAAACTATTAAAAGTTTTGAAGTTCAATACTTTATGTAAAGCAATAAACCCGTTATAATACTATAGAGAAAAACGTTAACTTTCAAGTTTCTTATAGTGGCAAAAGATAACAGTTTTTTTTAAAAAAATGAACAAACAGACTAAAAGGTTCCTTTTTAGGATAATTTAGTCCTTTTTTGTTTTTTAGATTGGAATAGTTCTTTAATTATTTCGTTTAACTCATTTCCATTAAAGTGTTTAGTGTTCGTCTTCTTTACTAAAAGTAGTTTTTTTAAAGAACGATTGTTACTATTCTTACAATGTTAAAAATTTTAAAATTGTTGAAAATTTTTAACTTTTTTTTAAATATGAAAAACTTATTACTGCCTTAAATTTGGTAAAGAGAAAAAGACCATTTTATTGAAGAATGAGTAAATTAGTCATTTTAACGGTTTAACTAAGAGTAAGGGAGATTAACTAAACTTTTTTTTTAAATAAAGAGATATACTTTGTTGCGCGTAAAAGCTGAGACACAACTAAAAAACAAAACCAGAATCTTTTCCCTTTTCACTCGGTAATGCACAGCCTTCTGTTTGTAATAGCAAATTGTATATTAATTTAACTCTAGAAGCCTACTTACTTAGTGTAACGTAATAGATAAAGCAATTTTAAGCGATTGTTATCCTATTGAGTTTAGAACAGCTTTATAAATAAAAAAATATATTATGCCCAGATAGTTGGAACACAAACCTTTGTGCCAAGGAACTTCGAGCTTACAGAGAAGGCATGCTAGACACGTATGAAGATAATAATAAAACCATGTCAGTGTCTGCTGTAGTAATTTTTTAAGTTCTGCTCCTACGCGGGCCATAATGGGTTTATTGCTGAAAAAATGACTTTGCATTTCGTAACAAATATGAGGAAATGCACAGTTGATCATTTTATATTTAGCATCCTCATTTCGTGCCCTGTTAAAAGTTTTCTGAATGTCTGAAAAATACTAGGACGGTGTATTTTTTGGAATTGAGGGTGTTAGTAGCGTTTTTCATCAAGCTTACGATTTTTTTAATGGCAGAACGGCTTCTTCAAAAACCTAACTAATAAGCTGAAATAAAAATTTGCAACCTTAAGAAAAAAATATAAGCTTGTGAGATTCTTTCTAGCGAAAAAGTATGCTTATTATAAAATTCTTAGCGCGCTTGTTCAGCAGAATGTTTTTAATATAAAACAGATTAAGCTATTTCCATTGTAATGATTAGGCATAAACAAAAATTAAGTTAATAAGCTCTACCTGTGTTAAAACGAATCACACAGTTTCATTTATTTTTGAATATTTACTTGTTTATTTTGCTTATCAATTATTGCAAATATACAGTCTCACAAACAAACTTAGAAGATAATTCACATTAGCCTGTGCATGTAGCTCCCTACAATAAAGTTTATGCTTTTGCTTCTAGCTGTTGGCTTCTTGCTAATTGCTTTGGTTAAGTTACCTCCAGTTAACAGTATGATAAAACAACGGCATCCACTGAGAGGAACAAGGGACCACAGGCCAGCAACTAGAAAGCAAAAGCCTACAACATTTCTTTTTTATTGTAGCATTGGCATACAACGGCCGGTCTTTTTACTAAAACCTTTAGCCGCTTAGACTGAGTCCTACGTTCTGCAGGGGCTGGAGCACGAGCGCAACCAGTGCTCGCCCGTTACAGAGCAATAACGACTGCCCCGAAGACTGAAAAACGACTACAATCACATCTTAAGATTAGGGTTTATATACATGTTTATGGTAATCTTACCAGTTATTACCTCCAATAAAAACGTACTAATGTTAAATTACATTAATTGATAAGCAACGTAAACAAACAAAGATGTAAATATGTAAACCGCATGATTAATTTTAACACTCCTTTTAACAGTAAATGTTTGCAGTAACTTTAAGCAATATTTTTAAATTTTCTGGCTTTTTAAGTCTTTAGTTTTAATTTTAGATTAGATCTCATCTATATTCATGAAGATTACCATTCTGGATGATGGGTGGACCCGCGCAGCCGAGAAATAGTAAAATGTGTTCTTGTATATGTGTATATTGTGTAACCTAGCTGCAGATAATTTTCGTATATTGTCAATACAAAATGTCAGCTTCTTTCGGAGCTTGCGTAGAAAGCAGGTTTAAACAGATTTTTAATCTTCCCAAAGTATTGTTGGAGGTCATTAAAAATTATATTGTATTTTTTAGAATCACATTTTGAAAGACTCCCAGTCCCCGAATAACGGTATAACTAATATTTTAAAGGTTAATTATTGCCAGAAGCCCTTCTTTTTATGTGTTATCTTTTTAAACGGCGTCATTTAAAGTTAAGCTCTTTGACGCAAAGAGAGAAATCAAGGAATTAAAGAGGGTAACCTATACAACCTTGTCGTAAAAGAAAGTCTTTTGTACGAAGAAATTAAAATAATGTTAAAAGATGATAAGAACCAATGAAAACGAATTTTATGTAAAAGATGCATAATTAACACAAAATAAACAAAAAATAAACAAATATGTAACTGCGTGATTCGTGATAAATAATTTTTATTATTGAAAAACAACTTTTTTTTTGTGTAATTAGCTGACTGACAAAGAACATTTTATTACCAATAAATTTAACCACCTTTTTGCAAGGGAGGTAACAAGTTTTTAGTAGGATGATAAAAAAAATTGCTGTTTTACTGCTCGAACCATAAAATAGATGAGCTTAACTATGGCCTAGCTTAATATTTGTTCATCTCCTTATATATATACAGTTTTCTGTAACACTGCTTGTACTTCAACAAAAAACTAAAGCGATTAAACTACTATTTAAATTTTTCTTATAGAAAAAGTGACAATTTTGTAAAATACAACCAATATTGGTTTAATTTAATATCTTGGGAACACACTGTGGTATAAAATGTCAGTAAGTTTTTACTAATTCTATAAACTTTGTATATGTTATTAAACCTAAACTTTTATTTCTAGGCTAATGCTAATAAACTAAATTACATTAATTATATACAAAACATACACGATATGGGAGTAAATTCTACCCCCAGTATTTGTTTAAGCAGCCTCATCAAAAGATTGTGGTACATACCTAAAATAAGAGTTTATACAATTGCAGCCTATTACGGAGAATTAAAAAATTGCATAGTTTTATAAAATGGTAAGTTAAAAAAAACCAATAAAGGCTTTTCTTTTTTAAAAAGCGCAAAATTGGTTACCTCATGGCTAAATATAGCAATTATAGGAAAATTAATAATGCTAAAGCTTGATAAGTCCTTCATATAAAAAATTGGTTGGCAAGCTTTAAGTGCACTATCTCTACAGATTAATGTAACGCTCGGAGGGGTATGTGTGGTATCTTTGCGTATTTAAATCACTGTGTACCGGTAACCCGGGAACGTATAATTGAGCTTTTATTAAGAGGGCTTGAAAGATTGGAATACCGAGGTTATGATTCAGCAGGAATTGGAATTGACGGAGATTTTGATGATCAAGGAGTTCCTCAAGCTACGCTTCTTAAATCCCCTGGAAAAGTGGCCAAACTTAAAGCTTTAACTGAGGCATGCTCTCTTAACATGAACCAGATTTTTAATAGCCACCTTGGTATTGCACATACTCGTTGGGCTACACATGGGGAACCATCAGATTTAAATTCACACCCTATACCTTCAAATGAGAAATGCGAATTTTCCGTTGTTCACAATGGAATAATTACTAATTATCGTGAGCTTAAAACTTTTCTTGAATCAAAAGGGTATATATTTATTACTCAAACTGATACTGAAGTTATTGCAAAACTGTTTCAGTTTATTTATGACCTGGATAAAGCAAAAGAATTAAACTTTAGAGAGTTGTGCGAACAAGTAGTTTGCCAGCTGGATGGAGCTTTCGCGCTTGTGATAAAGAGTTTGCATTTTACCAGTGAAGTTGTTGCTGCGAGAAGAGGTTCTCCTTTACTTGTAGGCATAAAATCGTCTTCAAAGCTGAAAACTAACATTATCCCCGTTGCGGAAGGGTGTGTAATTTCTAGAGCGAACTCAAGTCGTGGATATAACACTGGCTTTAGCTCAGCTAACCTTTCAAGTTCATTTTCAGAGTTAGGAAGTTTATCCTCTTTTTCCAATTTAAATTTGTGCGAGAATGAGCATTGTGAACTTGAATTTTTTCTGGCCTCTGACGCCTCAGCGATTGTTGAGCATACCCGGAGGGTTATTTACTTAGAAGACAATGATGTGTTGCACATTGTAAATGGTCAAATAGCTATACATAGGCTAAAGCTGGCGGGTTCCAATCCTACTGATCCAGCTAAAGCCACATACCGAGAAATAGCTCATATTGAGCTTAAAATTCAAGAGCTTATGCGTGGAAATTATGACCATTACATGCAAAAGGAAATATTTGAACAGCCAGATTCTTTGTTAAATACCATGAGGGGTAGAGTAAACTTTGATAAACATTTTTGTGTTCTTGGCGGGTTAAGACAGGAAATGGAGACTATGCAACGCGCCAGACGGCTAATCTTCATCGCATGTGGTACAAGTTATCACTCCACTTTAGCGACAAGAGCATTCCTTGAGGAGATGACTAGAATTCCGGTGGATATAGAATTAGCTTCTGACTTTATGGATAGGCATACACCGATATTTAGAGATGATGTTTGCTTCTTTATTTCGCAGTCAGGGGAGACAGCTGACACCCTTAATACCTTAAGATACTGTAAAGGACGGGGTGCATTAATAGTTGGGATAGTGAACACTGTTGGTTCATCAATATCACGAGAAAGTCATTGCGGAGTTCATTTAAATGCAGGGCCTGAGATAGGGGTAGCTTCTACCAAAGCTTACACTTCTCAAATAATTGCATTGGTGATGTTTGCTTTAATGATGGCTAGTGATAAAGTCTCTATGATACAGAGATCCAAAGAAGTAATTAGTGGTCTTCAAGAGCTACCAGATAAAGTTAAGGAAGTTTTAAAAATTGACCAAGAAATTAAGCAAATTGCTAAAGAACTTATTGATGAAAAATCATTACTTGTGATGGGTAGAGGGTATCAATACGCTACTTGCTTAGAAGGTGCCTTGAAAATTAAAGAACTTACCTACATACATAGCGAAGGGATACTATCTGGAGAACTTAAACATGGGCCACTAGCTTTGATTGACGAAAATATGCCGGTTATTATGATTCTTATAAAGGACGCTACTTTTACCAAGTCGCAGAACGCTCTTGAACAAGTAAGAGCTAGACACGGAAAGCCAATTGTCATTTGTACTCCCGAATGCGAAGATATTGTGGAAAAGTACGCTTTTAAAACCATAATAGTACCATCGACTACTGATTGCCTTCAGCCCATTCTAACAATAATCCCTTTACAGTTACTCTCTTATCATTTAGCTTTAGCGAAGGGCTATAACGTTGATTTCCCCAGAAATTTAGCCAAATCCGTTACCGTGGAGTAGTTTAATAATCTATACTCAAGCCACCTTTCAAGCTAAATAATTATTTTTATATTACTTTATTTTAATATTTAAAAATAAACCTTTTAAAAAAATAACTAAATTGCTAATAACGGATGTTTGCCAAGAGTAAACCCCTCTTTGATTTTTAAAATAGCTTTTTTATATTGTTAATAGGTATTCGGTTACAGTACTTATATGAACTCATCTAATCAACTGCGATAGACTACTAACCCTGTTAAAAAGGTGTACATTGGAAAAGCGCAAGATACTGTGTTACATGTACTTGTTCAGAAGTAAAATAAAAATAGATAGAGCTGAACAATGCACATAAGTAATTAAAGACAAATGTTCAGAAAAGAGGAAGGCAAAGCACAATTGAAGTCATATGAGACAGTTTAAGAGCTAAGAGACAAGGAATTTTAAGATTCACACTGTAAAGAAAGTATAAAGGCAGGTTCTAGTAGTATATGTAATAAAACTTAATATTGGTTTCGCCGAGAGGCGCGCACGCCATATTGTACCTTTCAAACAGTGCATTTGTCGCAACTAGTACCTAAATGATAATTCAACACAGCCACCATACTCAAAACTTAGAAGGCAATGTAAATTAAAACAAGTTACCTAAATACACTAGTCAAAAAGGCTTCAATTACAAGTTAGTAAAACCTAGCATCGAAGACTATTAGACTACCGATTAATTGAGTTAACCTATTCTTATGTCAACAATGCTATTAAGGAGGATCCAATGATAAATGGTGTAATGGCAGGAGATATAAATTATTAAGATTAAAAGACCGTTTATATTACGGTGTCCATGCCCTCCGAATTCGCTGCACTCCAGCAAACCTTCCCAGTTTTTAAACCAAAATAAAGGGTATTCTCTCTAACGCTTTAACTCATGGTGCATGTGTATAAGTGCGCGACTTCAACTAGTAAGCTTTTGTATTTGCATAGTTCCAATATTAAACTCTATAGTTGTCTTAAGTTATTAAAGCGATAGCGCTAAAAATTAATTACAAACGTTTATCTTCCCCATGCCCCGGGTGCAAAGGCTGTAGTGGTTAAAAAACAAAAATATTAACTAATAAATTACTTGAGTAAAATTGCCATTATCCCTTGCACAGTAAAATATTTTATCATAGCAGAGTTGTGTCTGAAAAGAGGGAGCTAGCCGTTTCTTTTCGTAACCTTTAAAATTTAGAATGCATGGTGTATAACGCGCTCCACCATCGTCGTAGATGACTCTTCATTTCGAGTAGGGGATCCTGCATGTTGAGGTCCAGTAATTAACGCTGTAAACAGAAAAGTACCTCCAAAAAAATGTTTTTAATTCAGTTATTCATTTTGTTTTTATGGTGGAACCATATGGAGAGGAAGACGATATACTCTTGAATATAAGAATAGCCTACAAACTTAGTGCTTTTAAACTTTATAAAATTGTTCCAACTACGCTGGCCAGTTTTACCAGATTGTGTATAGCCGATGGAGCCATAAATAAAAAGTTTTGCTTGTTACACTTTATTCGAATATCATGCCGTTACTCACATGAAATTGTTGTACTTCCTTGCAGGCCCTCGAATAACAAAATACAAAAATATTTGAATACTTATTTAGTGGCCGGTCCTCTTAATTCTTACTATTTTACTTCTATAATAAAGATTTACACAAGTAATTGTAAAGTGTGGGCCTCGATTTTTTTTTTCTAATTATATTTTTGTGAGAAGTCTTGTGGATATTTGAAAAAAAAGTAGAGGAAGTGTGCTTAGTTTGCGCATTGTGAAATTCGCAATATCTCGCCAAAGAACACGGTGTAGCGAGGATGAGCTATTAGTTGCACGCGGCTGTAATTAAATGACTACTATACTTTAAAGCTTTTTCTAAACTTCGGCGTGATTCATACTTTGAATCGTACATATGTTTCCACGTTTACGAATTGTACATAGCAAGTTGTTTTCTGCGCATTTTAGAAATGAGGTGTTGGTTTAAAAGTTTATTTTGTTAAAAACTTTATTTTTTAGTAAATTTTTCCAGCATTTATTCCATTGTGAATTGTAACTTCTAAAAAATACACTTATTTGGTTAAAAAAACTTCCTAATTTTTTTTGTATAATATTTATAACTTAAGTTTATTAAGGACTTATTATATAACTTCTAGCCCCAAGTCCGAAATATTTCCCGTTTCGTGTCTAAAACGTACGATAAGAGATTGCCGGTGAACACAGTAAGTGCCTTATGTTAGCTTTTGCTCTTTTTATTCGAGTGCTCATTATTAGATAATCAATATAGTCCCGCAGCAAGAAGCTTGGGTAATAGAACGTTTAGGAAAGTATCACAAAGTCCTTGAGCCTGGTCTTTCAATTCTTATCCCCTTTATTGATCGAATTGCGTACGCGCACTCTTTGAAAGAACTAGCTCTTGATATCCCTTCTCAATCCGCCATAACTAGAGGTCTTTTATATTTCTCATTTTAATATTTTAAAGTATTATAAGCTTTTATTTACAGACAATGTTACACTCCACTTGGATGGGGTTTTGTACCTAAAGGTTTTTGATCCCCATAAGGTAAAAGCTTTTAACGATCTTCTATGAAAAAAATTCGGCCTTTTGTGTACCTCTTAGATTCAATGTTACTAATGATGATTCTTTGTTGCTATATGAATGATCGTCAGGCATCTTATGGCGTAGAAAATGCCGAATACGCCGTGACCCAACTTGCCCAAACGACGATGCGCTCGGAGATAGGCAAACTTAGTCTCGACAGCGTCTTTCATGAGCGATCGCTGCTAAACTCTACTATTGTGGAAGTAATTAATCAAGCTGCTTACGTCTGGGGAATTTCTTGTTTGCGTTATGAAATACGTACGAGGATTTTATAATTAGTAAATTCGAAATATTAATTTCTGATGCACGGCAATAGGTGACATTGATATACCCAAGACCGTCGTAGAAGGCAAGTTAATTTTTCTATATTTTTATTGCACTATAATACTTACTTTTTTCTTACCGTTCAGCCATGCAAATGCAAGTGGCAGCCGATCGCAAAAAACGGGCCGCCGTGCTTATGGCTGAAGGCGAGAAGACCTCACAGATTTTGAAATCAGAAGCAGTGAAACAGGAATCTGTAAATAAAGGTAACTTTTTTTTTCCTACTAAAAGTATGTGTCGTTGAGAAAGTCTTCGTCTTTGCAGCGGAGGGCGAAGCAGCTGCTGTTCTAGCAAAAGCGAAGGCGACGGCTGCCTCCATCGATCTGGTTATAATTATATATAAAATATCTTTGCATAAAAAAACTACCGTCTCCACACGCCTGTAGATCGCCGCCAGCATTAACCGAGAGGGAGGATCAAGCGCTGTCTCCCTCAACATCGCGGAACAATACGTTAAAGCCTTTTCAAATATCGCTAAAGAAAGCACCACAATGCTCCTCCCATCCACCGTCAGTGACTTGGCCTCTATGACCGCCTCTGCCTTATCAATTTTTAAAAAGATTTCTGCTAAAGAAGGGGGCCAGAAATAAATTTTCATTTGTTATACATATTCACTTATAATTATACTGCTGCTTCTAAATTAAAAGGAAGTTGTTACTATTTTGGCGTGCCTGTAAAGAATAATTAGCGTAGCTGTAACATCCACGTACGACATAGGTGTTAAGTTTCAATCAAAATTATTTTTTTCTTAAAGGTGTCTATACTGTAAACTTACAGCCTTTTAAATATAAAGCGAAGGGGAGTATAGGATGTGGTTAGCTTATGAATTACATTTAATCTGAAAGTTAACTAATATCGCTTTATATGCAGTAAATCCTACTAAAGCGAATTTTTTTATGGTCAGCTAAACCATTTACTTAAAGGAGTTCAAAGGAAGTTACAAATTATATAGTTCTACTGCCTGAGTTTTTAAGTTTTAAGCAGGTCTTCCGACTGTGTGCTTTCTCTTTGTCAGGATTTACTTAGTGAACTTATTTAATTTAGTTAATTCCTCGTTTAAAAAATTGCGGATGGAATGCCACACTTCGCTAAGTTGGATCGCAAGGGAATAGTCACAGATTCAATAGTTTTTTATAATTAAGAAGAAACTCAAAAAAAACATACGGATAATTAAATAATGATGGGAAATTTGATTAAATCTGAAGGCCTGTCGTATAATATATTAAAGACTATTGTCTATATTAATAAAAGTAAAGAATACTTCATGAAAATTAAAAATTCTAAATTCGGTAATATAACAAAATAAAGTTCGTTGAAGATGGAAAGGGTTTCTAAGACTAAATGCAAATGCCCGTTCTACTACAGTTAAAAAAAATGTTCGACGTCGAGCGTTTGGCACTTAAGTTCCTGGCCTCTTGGTTTTCCCAATAATAAAATATTAATTAATTCACTTTCATAATTTTTTTCAAGTAGATTTATCATATTTTATAGTGGTGTATGAAAGTTAAATTCACAATTTTTTTAGCAAAAAGTTAGGGAAACGCTCTTACTCCGCGCCTTGCGGTACTCAGGTTAAATGGTTCAAACACGACGGAACAAAGGTATTTATTTAAACCTAAAAAAAAAAATAATAAATTATATACGACTTCGGTTTTTTTTTAAATAATGTCCTCAGGTTCCGGGTCTTAAATTTGGAAGAGATACGAATCCTGGTGTTATAGTTTTACAAGGTAACTTAAATTGCTGTAAGCCATAAGAAAAAAAAAAAGC